>NW_027464550.1:0-126189 GCF_050947455.1 Rhinoderma darwinii
AGAATAATCGCTTCCCTCTTTCAGCCACCTCCAGCATACAGTCCCATGTAAGAATCATCGCTCCCCTCTTTCAGCCCCCTCCAGCATACAGTCCATGTAAGAATCATCGCTCCCCTCTTTCAGCTACCTCCAGCATACAGTCCCATGTAAGAATCATCGCTTCCCTCTTCAGCCCCTCCTGCATACAGTCCCATGTAATAATGATCGCTCCCTCTTTCAGCCCCTCCAGCATACAGTCCCATGTAATAATCATCGCTCCCTCTTTCAGCCTCCTCCAGCATACAGTCCCATGTAATAATCATCGCTCCCTCTTTCAGCCTCCTCCAGTATACAATCCCATGTAAGAATCATCGCTCCCCTCTTTCAGCCTCCTCCAGCAAACAGTCCCATGTTAATAATCATTGCTCCCGTCTTTCAGCCCCTCCAGCATACAGTCCCCATGTAAATATCATCGCTCCCTCTTTCAGCCACCTCCAGAATACAGTCCCATGTAAGAATCATCGCTCCCCTCTTTCAGCCTCCTCCAGCATACAGTCCCATGTAATAATCATCGCTCCCTCTTTCAGCCTCCTCCAGTATACAGTCCCATGTAAGAATCATCGCTCCATTCTTTCAGCAACCTCCAGAATACAGTCCCATGTAATAATCATTGCTCCCTCTTTCAGCCTCCTCCTGCATACAGTCCCATGTAAGAATCATTGCTTCCCTCTTTCAGCCTCCTCCAGCATACAGTCCCATGTAAGAATCATCGCTCCCCTCTTTCAGCCCCTCCAGCTACAGTCCCATGTAAGAATCATCGCTCCCTCTTTCAGCCTCCTCCAGCATACAGTCCCATGTAATAATCATCGCTCCCTCTTTCAGCCACCTCCAGCATACAGACCCATGCAAGAATCATCGCTCCCCTCTTTCAGCCTCCTCCAGCATACAGTCCCATGTAAGAATCATCGCTCCCCTCTTTCAGCCCTCCAGCATACAGTCCCATGCAAGAATCATTGCTCCTCTCTTTCAGCCCCCTCCAGCATACAGTCCCATGTAATAATCATCGCCCCTCATTCAGTCTCCTCCAGCATACAGTCCCATGTCATAATCATCGCTCCCCTCTCTCAGCCCCTCCAGCATACAGTCCCATGTAAGAATCATCACTCCCCTCTTTCAGCCCCACCAACATACAGTCCCATGTAAGAATCATCGCTCCTCTCTTTCAGCCTCCTCCAGAATACAGTCCCATGTAAGAATCATCGCTCCCCTCTTTCAGCCCCCTCCAGCATACAGTCCCATGTAAGAATCATCGCTCCCCTCTTCAGCCTCCTCCAGCATACAGTCCCTTGTAATAATCATCGCTCCCTTTTTAGCTCCTCCAGCATACAGTCCCATGTAAGAATCATCGCTTTGCTCTTTCAGCCACCTCCAGCATACAGTCCCATGTAAGAATCATCGCTTTGCTCTTTCAGCCACCTCCAGCATACAGTCCCATGTAAGAATCATCACTCCCCTCTTTCAGCCCCTCCAGCATACAGTCCCATGTAAGAATCATCGCCCCCTCTTTCAGCCCCTCCAGCATACAGTCCCATGCAAGAAATCATTGCTCCTCTCTTTCAGCCTCCTCCTGCATACAGTCCCATGTAAGAATCATTGCTTCCCTCTTTCAGCCTCCTCCAGCATACAGTCCCATGTAAGAATCATCGCTCCCCTCTTTCAGCCCCACCAGCATACAGTCCCATGAAAAGAATCATCGCTTCCCTCTTTCAGCCCTCCAGCATACAGTCCCATGTAATAATCATCGCTCCCCTCTCTCAGCCCCCTCCAGCATACAGTCCCATGTAAGAATCATCGCTCCCCTCTTTGTCTCCTCCAGCATACAGTCCCATGTAAGAATCATCGCTCCCCTCTTTCAGCCCCACCAGCATACAGTCCCATGTAAGAATCATCGCTCCCCTCTTTCAGCCACCTCCAGCATACAGTCCCATGTAAGAATAATCGCTTCCCTCTTTCAGCCCCCTCCAGCATACAGTCCCATGTAAGAATCATCGCTCCCTCTTTGTCTCCTCCAGCATACAGTCCCATGTAAGAATCATCGCTCCCCTCTCTCAGCCCCCTCCAGCATACAGTCCCATGTAAGAATCATCAGATCCCTCTTTCAGCCACCTCCAGCATACAGTCCCATGTAAGAATAATCGCTTCCCTCTTTCAGCCCCCCTCCAGCATACAGTCCCATGTAAGAATCATCGCTTCCCTCTTTCAGCCCCTCCAGCATACAGTCCCATGTAAGAATCATCGCTCCCCTCTTTCAGCCCCTCCAGCATACAGTCCCATGTAAGAATCATCGCTCCCCTCTCTCAGCCCCCTCCAGCATACAGTCCCATGTAAGAATCATTGCTCCCCTCTCTCAGCCCCCTATAGCATACAGTCCCATGTAAGAATCATCGCTCCCCTCTCTCAGCCCCCTCCAGCATACAGTCCCATGTAATAATCATCGCTCCACTCTTTCAGGATACTCCAGCATACAGTCCCATGTAAGAATCATCACTCCCTCTTTAAGCCCCTCCACCATACAGTCCCATGTAAGAATCACAGCTTCCCTCTTTTAGCCTCCTCCAGCATACAGTCCCATGTAATAATCAGCGCTCCCTCTTTCTGCCTCCTCCAGTATACAGTCCCATGGTAAGAATCATCGCTCCCTCTTTCAGCCTCCTCCAGCATACAGTCCCATGTAAGAATCATCGCTCCGTCTTACAGCCTCCTCCAGCATACAGTCCCATGTAAGAATAATCGCTCCCCTCTTTCAGCCTCCTCCAGGATACAGTCCCATGTAAGAATCATCGCTCCCCTCTTTCAGCCACCTCCAGCATACAGTCCCATGTAAGAATCATCGCTCCCCTCTTTCAGCCTCCTCCAGCAAACAGTCCCATGTAATAATCATCGCTCCCTCTTTCAGCCTCCTCCAGTATACAGTCCCATGTAAGAATCATCGCTCCATTCTTTCAGCAACCTCCAGAATACAGTCCCATGTAATAATCATTGCTCCCTCTTTCAGCCTCCTCCAGCATACAGTCCCATGTAATAATCATTGCTTCCCTCTTTCAGCCTCCTCCAGCATACAGTCCCATGTAAGAATCATCGCTCCTCTTTCAGCCACCTCCAGCATACAGTCCCATGTTAGAATCATCGCTCCCCTCTTTCAGACACCTCTAGCATACAGTCCCATGTAAAGAATCATCGCTCCCCTCTCTCAGTACCACCAGCATACAGTCCCATGTAAGAATCATCGCTCCCCTGTTTCAGCCTCCTCCAACATACAGTCCCATGTAAGAATCATCGCTCCCCCTCTTTCAGCCCCCTCCAGCATACAGTCCCATGTAATAATCATCGCTTCCCTCTTTCAGCCACCTCCAGCATACAGTCCATGTAAGAATCATCGCTCCCCTCTTTCAGCCTCCTCCAGCATACAGTCCCATGTAAAGAATCATCGCTCCCCTCTTTCAGCTCCTCCAGCATACAGTCCATGTAAGAATTATCGCTCCCCTCTCTCAGCCCCTCCAGCATACAGTCACATGTAAGAATCATCGCTCCCCTCTTTCAGCCTCCTCCAGCATACAGTCCCATGTAAGAATCATCGCTCCCCTCTTTCAGCCCCCTCCAGCATACAGTCCCATGTAATAATCATCGCTCCCCTCTTTCAGGATCCTCCAGCATACAGTCCCATGTAAGAATCATCGCTCCCCTCTTAAAGCCCCTCCACCATACAGTCCCATGTAAGAATCACAGCTCCCCTCTTTCAACCTCCTCCAGCATACAGTCCCATGTAAGAATCATTGCTTCCTCTTTCAGCCTCCTCCAGCATACAGTCCCATGTAAGTATCATCGCTCCCCTCTTTCAGCCTCCTCCCAGCATACAGTCCCTTGTAAGAATCATCGCTCCCTCTTTCAGCCACCTCCAGCATACAGTCCCATGTAAGAATCATCGCTCCCTCTTTCAGCCTCCTCCAGCAAACAGTCCCATGTAATAATCATTGCTCCCGTCTTTCAGCCCCTCCAGCATACAGTCCCATGTAATAATCATCGCTCCCTCTTTCAGCCACCTCCAGATACAGTCCCATGTAAGAATCATCGCTCCCCTCTTTCAGCCTCCTCCAGCATACAGTCCCATGTAATAATCATCGCTCCCTCTTTCAGCCTCCTCCAGTATACAGTCCCATGTAATACATCGCTCCATTCTTTCAGCAACCTCCAGAATACAGTCCCATGTAATAATCATTGCTCCCTCTTTCAGCCTCCTCCAGCATACAGTCCCATGTAAGAATCATCGCTCCCCTCTTTCAGCCTCCTCCAGCATACAGTCCCATGTAAGAATCATCGCTCCCCTCTTTCAGCCTCCTCCAGCATACAGTCCCATGTAAGAATCATCGTCCCCTCTTTCAGCCAGCCTCAGCATACAGTCCCATGTAAGAATCATCGCTCCCTCTTTGTCTCCTCCAGCATACAGTCCCATGTAATAATCATTGCTTCCCTCTTTCAGCCTCCTCCAGCATACAGTCCCATGTAAGATCATCGCTCCCTCTTTCAGCCACCTCCAGCATACAGTCCCAAGTTAGAATCATCGCTCCCCTCTTTCAGACACCTCTAGCATACAGTCCCATGTAAGAATCATCGCTCCCCTCTCTCAGTACCACCAGCATACAGTCCCATGTAAGAATCATCGCTCCCCTGTTTCAGCCTCCTCCAACATACAGTCCCATGTAAGAATCATCGCTCCCCTCTTTCAGCCCCCTCCAGCATACAGTCCCATGTAATAATCATCGCTTCCCTCTTTCAGCCACCTCCAGCATACAGTCCCATGTAAGAATCATCGCTCCCTCTTTCAGCCCCTCCAGCATACAGTCCCATGTAAGAATCATTGCTTCCCTCTTTCAGCCTCCTCCAGTTATACAGTCCCATGTAAGAATCATCGCTCCCTCTCAGCCCCCTCCAGCATACAGTACATGTAAGAATCATCGCTCCCCTCTCTCAGCCCCCTCCAGGATACAGTCCCATGTAAGAATCATCGCTCCCTCTCTCAGCCCCCTCCAGAATACAGTCCCATGTAAGAATCATCGCTCCCCTCTCTCAGCCCCCTCCAGGATACAGTCCCATGTAAGAATCATCGCTCCCCTCTCTCAGCCCCCTCCAGCATACAGTCCCATTAAAGAATCATCGATCCCCTCTTTCAGCCACCTCCAGAATACAGTCCCATGTAAGAATAATCGTTTCCCTCTTTCAGCCACCTCCAGCATACAGTCCCATGTAATAATGTTCGCTCCCTCTTTCAGCCCCTCCAGCATACAGTCCCATGTAATAATCATCGCTCCCCTCTCTCAGCCCCCTCCAGCATACAGTCCCATTGTAAGAATCATTTGCTCCCTCTTTCAGCCTCCTCCAGTATACAGTCCCCATGTAAGAATCATCGCTCCTCTCTCAGCCCCCTCCAGCATACAGTCCCATGTAAGAAATCATCGCTCCCCTCTCTCAACCCCCTCCAGCATACAGTCCCATGTAAGAATCTCGCTCCCCTCTCTCAGCCCCCCAGCATACAGTCCCATGTAAGAATCATCGATCCCCTCTTTCAGCCACCTCCAGCATACAGTCCCATGTAAGAATCATCGCTTCCCTCTTTCAGCCCCTCCAGCATACAGTCCCATGTAATAATGATCGCTCCCTCTTTCAGCCCCTCCAGCATACAGTCACATGTAATAATCATCGCTCCCTCTTTCAGCCACCTCCAGCATACAGACCATGCAAGAATCATCGCTCCCCTCTTCAGCCTCCTCCAGCATACAGTCCCATGTAAGAATCATTGCTCCCCTCTTTCAGCCCTCCAGCATACAGTCCCATGTAAGAATCATCGCCCCTCATTCAGCCACCTCCAGCATACAGTCCCATGTAAGAATCATCGCTCCCTCTTTCAGCCCTCCAGCATACAGTCCCATGTAATAATCATCGCCCCTCATTCAGCCCCTCCAGCATACAGTCCCATGCAAGAATCATTGCTCCTCTCTTTGAGCCTCCTCCTGCATACAGTCCCATGTAAGAATAATCGCTCCCTCTTTCAGCCTCCTCCAGGCATACAGTCCCATGTAAGAATCATCGCTCCCTCTTTCAGCCTCCTCCAGCATACAGTCCATGTAAGGAATCATCGCTCCCCTCTTTCAGCCTCCTCCAGTATACAGTCCCATGTAGGAATCATCGCTCCCTCTCTCAGCCCCCTCCAGCATACAGTCCCATGTAAGAATCATCGCTCCCCTCTCTCAGCCCCCTCCAGGATACAGTCCCATGTAAGAATCATCGATCCCCTCTCTCAGCCCCCTCCAGCATACAGTCCCATGTAAGAATCATCGATCCCCTCTTTCAGCCACCTCCAGAATACAGTCCCATGTAAGAATAATCGTTTCCCTCTTTCAGCCACCTCCAGCATACAGTCCCATGTAAGAATCATCGCTCCCCTCTTTCAGCCACCTCCAGCATACAGTCCCATGTAAGAATCATCGCTCCCCTCTTTCAGCCCCCTCCAGCATACAGTCCCATGTAAGAATCATCGCTCCCCTCTTTCAACCACCTCCAGCATACAGTCCCATGTAAGAATCATCGCTCCCCTCTTTCAGCCTCCTCCAGCATACAGTCCCATGTAAGAATCATCGCTCCCCTCTCTCAGCCCCTCCAGCATACAGTCCCATGTAAGAATCATCGCTCCCCTCTCTCAGCCCCCTCCAGCATACAGTCCCATGTAAGAATCATCGCTCCCCTCTCTCAGCCCCCTCCAGCATACAGTCCCATGTAAGAATCATCGATCCCCTCTCTCAGCCCCCTCCAGCATACAGTCCCATGTAAGAATCATCGATCCCCTCTTTCAGCCACCTCCAGCATACAGTCCCATGTAAGAATAATCGTTTCCCTCTTTCAGCCACCTCCAGCATACAGTCCCATGTAAGAATAATCGCTTCCCTCTTTCAGCCACCTCCAGCATACAGTCCCATGTAAGAATCATCGCTCCCCTCTTTCAGCCCAATCCAGCATACAGTCCCATGTAAGAATCATCGCTCCCCTCTTTCAGCCACCTCCAGCATACAGTCCCATGTAAGAATCATCGCTTCCCTCTTTCAGCCCCTCCAGCATACAGTCCCATGTAATATTGATCGCTCCCTCTTTCAGCCCCTCCAGCATACAGTCCCATGTAAGAATCATCGCTCCCCTCTTTCAGCCACCTCCAGCATACAGTCCCATGTAAGAATCATCGCTCCCCTCTTTCAGCCACCTCCAGCATACAGTCCCATGAAAGAATCATCGCTCCCCTCTTTCAGCCCCCTCCAGCATACAGTTCCATGTAAGAATCATCGCTCCCCTCTTTCAGCCACCTCCAGCATACAGTCCCATGTAAGAATCATCGCTTCCCTCTTTCAGCCACCTCCAGCATACAGTCCCATGTAAGAATCATCGCTCCCCTCTCTCAGCCCCCTCCAGCATACAGTCCCATGTAAGAATCATCGATCCCCTCTTTCAGCCATCTCCAGCATACAGTCCCATGTAAGAATAATCGCTTCCCTCTTTCAGCCACCTCCAGCATACAGTCCCATGTAAGAATCATCGCTCCCCTCTTTCAGCCCCCTCCAGCATACAGTCCCATGTAAGAATCATCGCTTCCCTCTTTCAGCCCCTCCTGCATACAGTCCCATGTAATAATGATCGCTCCCTCTTTCAGCCCCTCCAGCATACAGTCCCATGTAATAATCATCGCTCCCTCTTTCAGCCTCCTCCAGCATACAGTCCCATGTAATAATCATCGCTCCCTCTTTCAGCCTCCTCCAGTATACAATCCCATGTAAGAATCATCGCTCCCTCTTTCAGCCTCCTCCAGCATACAGTCCCATGTAAGAATCATCGCTCCCTCTTTCAGCCTCCTCCAGTATACAGTCCCATGTAAGAATCATCGCTCCCTCTCTCAGCCCCCTCCAGCATACAGTCCCATGTAAGAATCATCGCTCCCCTCTCTCAGCCCCCTCCAGCATACAGTCCCATGTAAGAATCATCGCTCCCCTCTCTCAGCCCCCTCCAGCATACAGTCCCATGTGAGAATCATCGATCCCCTCTTCCAGCCACCTCCAGCATACAGTCCCATGTAAGAATCATCGCTCCCCTCTTTCAGCCACCTCCAGCATACAGTCCCATGTAAGAATCATCGCTTCCCTCTTTCAGCCCCTCCAGCATACAGTCCCATGTAATAATGATCGCTCCCTCTTTCAGCCCCTCCAGCATACAGTCCCATGTAATAATCATCGCTCCCTCTTTCAGCCACCTCCAGCATACAGACCCATGCAAGAATCATCGCTCCCCTCTTTCAGCCTCCTCCAGCATACAGTCCCATGTAAGAATCATTGCTCCCCTCTTTCAGCCCCTCCAGCATACAGTCCCATGCAAGAATCATTGCTCCTCTCTTTCAGCCTCCTCCTGCATACAGTCCCATGTAAGAATCATTGCTTCCCTCTTTCAGCCTCCTCCAGCATACAGTCCCATGTAAGAATCATCGCTCCCCTCTTTCAGCCCCCTCCAGCATACAGTCCCATGTAAGAATCATCGCTCCCCTCTTTCAGCCACCTCCAGCATACAGTCCCATGTAAGAATCATCGCTCCCCTCTTTCAGCCCCTCCAGCATACAGTCCCATGTAAGAATCATCGCTTCCCTCTTTCAGCCTCCTCCAGCATACAGTCCCATGTAATAATCATCGCTCCCTCTTTCAGCCTCCTCCAGTATACAATCCCATGTAAGAATCATCGCTCCCTCTTTCAGCCTCCTCCAGCATACAGTCCCATGTAAGAATCATCGATCCCCTCTTTCAGCCCCCTCCAGCATACAGTCCCATGTAAGAATCATCGCTCCCCTCTTCCAGCCACCTCCAGCATACAGTCCCATGTAAGAATCATCGCTCCCCTCTCTCAGCCCCTCCAGCATACAGTCCCATGTAAGAATCATCGCTCCCCTCTCTCAGCCCCCTCCAGCATACAGTCCCATGTAAGAATCATCGATCCCCTCTTTCAGCCACCTCCAGCATACAGTCCCATGTAAGAATAATCGCTTCCCTCTTTCAGCCACCTCCAGCATACAGTCCCATGTAAGAATCATCGCTTCCCTCTTTCAGCCACCTCCAGCATACAGTCCCATGTAAGAATCATCGCTCCCCTCTTTCAGCCCCCTCCAGCATACAGTCCCATGTAAGAATCATCGCTCCCCTCTTTCAGCTACCTCCAGCATACAGTCCCATGTAAGAATCATCGCTTCCCTCTTTCAGCCCCTCCTGCATACAGTCCCATGTAATAATGATCGCTCCCTCTTTCAGCCCCTCCAGCATACAGTCCCATGTAATAATCATCGCTCCCTCTTTCAGCCTCCTCCAGCATACAGTCCCATGTAATAATCATCGCTCCCTCTTTCAGCCTCCTCCAGTATACAATCCCATGTAAGAATCATCGCTCCCTCTTTCAGCCTCCTCCAGCATACAGTCCCATGTAAGAATCATCGCTCCCTCTTTCAGCCTCCTCCAGTATACAGTCCCATGTAAGAATCATCGCTCCCTCTCTCAGCCCCCTCCAGCATACAGTCCCATGTAAGAATCATCGCTCCCCTCTCTCAGCCCCCTCCAGCATACAGTCCCATGTAAGAATCATCGCTCCCCTCTCTCAGCCCCCTCCAGCATACAGTCCCATGTGAGAATCATCGATCCCCTCTTCCAGCCACCTCCAGCATACAGTCCCATGTAAGAATCATCGCTCCCCTCTTTCAGCCACCTCCAGCATACAGTCCCATGTAAGAATCATCGCTTCCCTCTTTCAGCCCCTCCAGCATACAGTCCCATGTAATAATGATCGCTCCCTCTTTCAGCCCCTCCAGCATACAGTCCCATGTAATAATCATCGCTCCCTCTTTCAGCCACCTCCAGCATACAGACCCATGCAAGAATCATCGCTCCCCTCTTTCAGCCTCCTCCAGCATACAGTCCCATGTAAGAATCATTGCTCCCCTCTTTCAGCCCCTCCAGCATACAGTCCCATGCAAGAATCATTGCTCCTCTCTTTCAGCCTCCTCCTGCATACAGTCCCATGTAAGAATCATTGCTTCCCTCTTTCAGCCTCCTCCAGCATACAGTCCCATGTAAGAATCATCGCTCCCCTCTTTCAGCCCCCTCCAGCATACAGTCCCATGTAAGAATCATCGCTCCCCTCTTTCAGCCACCTCCAGCATACAGTCCCATGTAAGAATCATCGCTCCCCTCTTTCAGCCCCTCCAGCATACAGTCCCATGTAAGAATCATCGCTTCCCTCTTTCAGCCTCCTCCAGCATACAGTCCCATGTAATAATCATCGCTCCCTCTTTCAGCCTCCTCCAGTATACAATCCCATGTAAGAATCATCGCTCCCTCTTTCAGCCTCCTCCAGCATACAGTCCCATGTAAGAATCATCGATCCCCTCTTTCAGCCCCCTCCAGCATACAGTCCCATGTAAGAATCATCGCTCCCCTCTTCCAGCCACCTCCAGCATACAGTCCCATGTAAGAATCATCGCTCCCCTCTCTCAGCCCCTCCAGCATACAGTCCCATGTAAGAATCATCGCTCCCCTCTCTCAGCCCCCTCCAGCATACAGTCCCATGTAAGAATCATCGATCCCCTCTTTCAGCCACCTCCAGCATACAGTCCCATGTAAGAATAATCGCTTCCCTCTTTCAGCCACCTCCAGCATACAGTCCCATGTAAGAATCATCGCTTCCCTCTTTCAGCCACCTCCAGCATACAGTCCCATGTAAGAATCATCACTCCCCTCTTTCAGCCCCCTCCAGCATACAGTCCCATGTAAGAATCATCGCTCCCCTCTTTCAGCCACCTCCAGCATACAGTCCCATGTAAGAATCATCGCTTCCCTCTTTCAGCCCCTCCTGCATACAGTCCCATGTAATAATCATCGCTCCCTCTTTCAGCCACCTCCAGCATACAGACCCATCCAAGAATCATCGCTCCCCTCTTTCAGCCTCCTCCAGCATACAGTCCCATGTAAGAATCATCGCTCCCCTTTTTCAGCCCCTCCAGCATACAGTCCCATGCAAGAATCATTGCTCCTCTCTTTCAGCCTCCTCCTGCATACAGTCCCATGTAAGAATCATTGCTTCCCTCTTTCAGCCTCCTCCAGCATACAGTCCCATGTAATAATGATCGCTCCCTCTTTCAGCCCCTCCAGCATACAGTCCCATGTAAGAATCATTGCTTCCCTCTTTCAGCCTCCTCCAGCATACAGTCCCATGTAAGAATCATCGCTCCCCTCTTTCAGCCACCTCCAGCATACAGTCCCATGTAAGAATAATCGTTTCCCTCTTTCAGCCACCTCCAGCATACAGTCCCATGTAAGAATAATCGCTTCCCTCTTTCAGCCACCTCCAGCATACAGTCCCATGTAAGAATCATCGCTCCCCTCTTTCAGCCCCCTCCAGCATACAGTCCCATGTAAGAATCATCGCTCCCCTCTTTCAGCCACCTCCAGCATACAGTCCCATGTAAGAATCATCGCTCCCCTCTTTCAGCCACCTCCAGCATACAGTCCCATGAAAGAATCATCGCTCCCCTCTTTCAGCCCCCTCCAGCATACAGTTCCATGTAAGAATCATCTCTCCCCTCTTTCAGCCACCTCCAGCATACAGTCCCATGTAAGAATCATCGCTCCCCTCTTTCAGCCCCCTCCAGCATACAGTCCCATGTAAGAATCATCGCTCCCCTCTCTCAGCCCCCTCCAGCATACAGTCCCATGTAAGAATCATCGATCCCCTCTTTCAGCCACCTCCAGCATACAGTCCCATGTAAGAATAATAGCTTCCCTCATTCAGCCACCTCCAGCATACAGTCCCATGTAAGAATCATCGCTTTGCTCTTTCAGCCACCTCCAGAATACAGTCCCATGTAAGAATCATCGCTCCCCTCTTTCAGCCCCTCCAGCATACAGTCCCATGTAAGAATCATCGCACCCCTCTTTCAGCCCCTCCAGCATACAGTCCCATGTAAGAATCATCGCTTCCCTCTTTCAGCCTCCTCCAGCATACAGTCCCATGTAAGAATCATCACTTCCCTCTTTCAGCCTCCTCCAGTATACAGTCCCATGTAAGAATCATCGCTCCCTCTCTCAGCCCCCTCCAGCATACAGTCCCATGTAAGAATCATCGCTCCCCTCTCTCAGCCCCCTACAGCATACAGTCCCATGTAAGAATCATCACTTTGCTCTTTCAGCCACCTCCAGAATACAGTCCCATGTAAGAATCATCGCTCCCTCTTTCAGCCTCCTCCAGTATACAGTCCCATGTAAGAATCATCGCTCCCTCTCTCAGCCCCCTCCAGCATACAGTCCCATGTAAGAATCATCGCTCCCCTCTCTCAGCCCCCTCCAGCATACAGTCCCATGTAAGAATCATCGCTCCCCTCTCTCAGCCCCCTCCAGCATACAGTCCCATGTAAGAATCATCGATCCCCTATTTCAGCCACCTCCAGCATACAGTCCCATGTAAGAATAATAGCTTCCCTCTTTCAGCCACCTCCAGCATACAGTCACATGTAATAATCATCGCCCCCTCATTCAGCCACCTCCAGCATACAGTCCCATGTAAGAATTATCGCTCCCCTCTTTCAGCCACCTCCAGCATACAGTCCCATGTAAGAATCATCGCTCCCCTCTTTCAGCCTACTCCAGCATACAGTCCCATATAAGAATCATCGCTCCCCTCTTTCAGCCTCCTCCAGAATACAGTCCCATGTAAGAATAATCGCTCCCCTCTTTCAGCCCCTCCAGCATACAGTCCCATGTAAGAATCATCGCTCCCTCTCTCAGCTCCCTCCAGCATACAGTCCCATGTAAGAATCATCGCTCCCCTCTCTCAGCCCCCTACAGCATACAGTCCCATGTAAGAATCATCGCTTTGCTCTTTCAGCCACCTCCAGAATACAGTCCCATGTAAGAATCATCGCTCCCCTCTTTCAGCCCCTCCAGCATACAGTCCCATGTAAGAATCATCGCTTCCCTCTTTCAGCCTCCTCCAGCATACAGTCCCATGTAAGATTCATCGCTCCCCTCTTTCAGCCCCTCCAGCATACAGTCCCATGTAATAATCATCGCCCCCTCATTCAGTCTCCTCCAGCATACAGTCCCATGTAAGAATCATCGCTTTGCTCTTTCAGCCACCTCCAGAATACAGTCCCATGTAAGAATCATCGCTCCCCTCTTTCAGCCCCTCCAGCATACAGTCCCATGTAAGAATCATCGCTTCCCTCTTTCAGCCTCCTCCAGCATACAGTCCCATATAATAATCATCTCTCCCTCTTTCAGCCTCCTCCAGCATACAGTTCCAAGTAAGAATCATCGCTCCCTCTTTCAGCCTCCTCCAGTATACAGTCCCATGTAAGAATCATCGCTCCCTCTCTCAGCCCCCTCCAGCATACAGTCCCATGTAAGAATCATCGCTCCCCTCTCTCAGCCCCCTCCAGCATACAGTCCCATGTAAGAATCATCGCTCCCCTCTCTCAGCCCCCTCCAGCATACAGTCCCATGTAAGAATCATCGATCCCCTCTTTCAGCCACCTCCAGCATACAGTCCCATGTAAGAATAATAGCTTCCCTCATTCAGCCACCTCCAGCATACAGTCCCATGTAAGAATCATCGCTTTGCTCTTTCAGCCACCTCCAGCATACAGTCCCATGTAAGAATCATCGCTTCCCTCTTTCAGCCTCCTCCAGCATACAGTCCCATGTAAGAATCATCGCTTCCCTCTTTCAGCCTCCTCCAGTATACAGTCCCATGTAAGAATCATCGCTCCCTCTCTCAGCCCCCTCCAGCATACAGTCCCATGTAAGAATCATCGCTCCCCTCTCTCAGCCCCCTACAGCATACAGTCCCATGTAAGAATCATCACTTTGCTCTTTCAGCCACCTCCAGAATACAGTCCCATGTAAGAATCATCGCTCCCCTCTCTCAGCCCCCTACAGCATACAGTCCCATGTAAGAATCATCACTTTGCTCTTTCAGCCACCTCCAGAATACAGTCCCATGTAAGAATCATCGCTCCCTCTTTCAGCCTCCTCCAGTATACAGTCCCATGTAAGAATCATCGCTCCCCTCTCTCAGCCCCCTCCAGCATACAGTCCCATGTAAGAATCATCGCTCCCCTCTCTCAGCCCCACCAGCATACAGTCCCATGAAAGAATCATCGCTTCCCTCTTTCATCCCCTCCAGCATACAGTCCCATGTAAGAATCATCGCTTCCCTCTTTCAGCCCCCTCCAGCATACAGTCCCATGTAAGAATCATCGCTCCCTCTTTCAGCCACCTCCAGCATACAGTCCCATGTAAGATTCATCGCTCCCCTCTTTCAGCCCCTCCAGCATACAGTCCCATGTAATAATCATCGCCCCCTCATTCAGTCTCCTCCAGCATACAGTCCCATGTAAGAATCATCGCTTTGCTCTTTCAGCCACCTCCAGAATACAGTCCCATGTAAGAATCATCGCTCCCCTCTTTCAGCCCCTCCAGCATACAGTCCCATGTAAGAATCATCGCTTCCCTCTTTCAGCCTCCTCCAGCATACAGTCCCATATAATAATCATCTCTCCCTCTTTCAGCCTCCTCCAGTATACAGTCCCATGTAAGAATCATCGCTCCCTCTCTCAGCCCCCTCCAGCATACAGTCCCATGTAAGAATAATAGCTTCCCTCATTCAGCCACCTCCAGCATACAGTCCCATGTAAGAATCATCGCTTTGCTCTTTCAGCCACCTCCAGAATACAGTCCCATGTAAGAATCATCGCTCCCCTCTTTCAGCCCCTCCAGCATACAGTCCCATGTAAGAATCATCGCTCCCCTCTTTCAGCCCCTCCAGCATACAGTCCCATGTAAGAATCATCGCTTCCCTCTTTCAGCCTCCTCCAGCATACAGTCCCATGTAAGAATCATCGCTTCCCTCTTTCAGCCTCCTCCAGTATACAGTCCCATGTAAGAATCATCGCTCCCTCTCTCAGCCCCCTCCAGCATACAGTCCCATGTAAGAATCATCGCTCCCCTCTCTCAGCCCCCTACAGCATACAGTCCCATGTAAGAATCATCACTTTGCTCTTTCAGCCACCTCCAGAATACAGTCCCATGTAAGAATCATCGCTCCCCTCTCTCAGCCCCCTACAACATACAGTCCCATGTAAGAATCATCACTTTGCTCTTTCAGCCACCTCCAGAATACAGTCCCATGTAAGAATCATCGCTCCCTCTCTCAGCCCCCTCCAGCATACAGTCCCATGTAAGAATCATCGCTCCCCTCTCTCAGCCCCCTCCAGCATACAGTCCCATGTAAGAATCATCGCTCCCCTCTCTCAGCCCCCTCCAGCATACAGTCCCATGTAAGAATCATCGATCCCCTCTTTCAGCCACCTCCAGCATACAGTCCCATGTAAGAATAATAGCTTCCCTCTTTCAGCCACCTCCAGCATACAGTCACATGTAATAATCATCGCCCCCTCATTCAGCCACCTCCAGCATACAGTCCCATGTAAGAATCATCGCTCCCTCTTTCAGCCACCTCCAGCATACAGTCCCATGTAAGAATTATCGCTCCCCTCTTTCAGCCACCTCCAGCATACAGTCCCATGTAAGAATCATCGCTTTGCTCTTTCAGCCACCTCCAGAATACAGTCCCATGTAAGAATAATCGCTTCCCTCTTTCAGCCTCCTCCAGCATACAGTCCCATGTAAGAATCATCGCTCCCTCTCAGCCCCCTCAAGCATACAGTCCCATGTAAGAATCATCGCTCCCCTCTCTCAGCCCCCTCCAGCATACAGTC
This sequence comes from Rhinoderma darwinii, assembly GCF_050947455.1. Classification (NCBI taxonomy): domain Eukaryota; kingdom Metazoa; phylum Chordata; class Amphibia; order Anura; family Rhinodermatidae; genus Rhinoderma; species Rhinoderma darwinii. The sequence goes on from NW_027464550.1 coordinate 15,878, forward strand.
CCATGTAAGAATCATCGCTCCCCTCTTTCAGCCACCTCCAGCATACAGTCCCATGTAAGAATCATCGCTTCCCTCTTTCAGTCTCCTCCAGCATACAGTCCCATGTAAGAATCATCGCTCCCCTCTTTCAGCCCCACCAGCATACAGTCCCATGAAAGAATCATCGCTTCCCTCTTTCATCCCCTCCAGCATACAGTCCCATGTAAGAATCATCGCTTCCCTCTTTCAGTCTCCTCCAGCATACAGTCCCATGTAAGAATCATCGCTCCCCTCTTTCAGCCCCACCAGCATACAGTCCCATGAAAGAATCATCGCTTCCCTCTTTCATCCCCTCCAGCATACAGTCCCATGTAAGAATCATCGCTTCCCTCTTTCAGCCCCCTCCAGCATACAGTCCCATGTAAGAATCATCGCTCCCTCTTTCAGCCACCTCCAGCATACAGTCCCATGTAAGATTCATCGCTTCCCTCTTTCAGCCTCCTCCAGCATACAGTCCCATATAATAATCATCTCTCCCTCTTTCAGCCTCCTCCAGCATACAGTTCCATGTAAGAATCATCGCTCCCTCTTTCAGCCTCCTCCAGTATACAGTCCCATGTAAGAATCATCGCTCCCTCTCTCAGCCCCCTCAAGCATACAGTCCCATGTAAGAATCATCGCTCCCCTCTCTCAGCCCCCTCCAGCATACAGTCCCATGTAAGAATCATCGCTCCCCTCTCTCAGCCCCCTCCAGCATACAGTCCCATGTAAGAATCATCGATCCCCTCTTTCAGCCACCTCCAGCATACAGTCCCATGTAAGAATAATAGCTTCCCTCATTCAGCCACCTCCAGCATACAGTCCCATGTAAGAATCATCGCTTTGCTCTTTCAGCCACCTCCAGAATACAGTCCCATGTAAGAATCATCGCTCCCCTCTTTCAGCCCCTCCAGCATACAGTCCCATGTAAGAATCATCGCACCCCTCTTTCAGCCCCTCCAGCATACAGTCCCATGTAAGAATCATCGCTTCCCTCTTTCAGCCTCCTCCAGCATACAGTCCCATGTAAGAATCATCACTTCCCTCTTTCAGCCTCCTCCAGTATACAGTCCCATGTAAGAATCATCGCTCCCTCTCTCAGCCCCCTCCAGCATACAGTCCCATGTAAGAATCATCGCTCCCCTCTCTCAGCCCCCTACAGCATACAGTCCCATGTAAGAATCATCACTTTGCTCTTTCAGCCACCTCCAGAATACAGTCCCATGTAAGAATCATCGCTCCCCTCTCTCAGCCCCCTACAGCATACAGTCCCATGTAAGAATCATCACTTTGCTCTTTCAGCCACCTCCAGAATACAGTCCCATGTAAGAATCATCGCTCCCTCTTTCAGCCTCCTCCAGTATACAGTCCCATGTAAGAATCATCGCTCCCTCTCTCAGCCCCCTCCAGCATACAGTCCCATGTAAGAATCATCGCTCCCCTCTCTCAGCCCCCTCCAGCATACAGTCCCATGTAAGAATCATCGCTCCCCTCTCTCAGCCCCCTACAGCATACAGTCCCATGTAAGAATCATCACTTTGCTCTTTCAGCCACCTCCAGAATACAGTCCCATGTAAGAATCATCGCTCCCCTCTCTCAGCCCCCTACAGCATACAGTCCCATGTAAGAATCATCACTTTGCTCTTTCAGCCACCTCCAGAATACAGTCCCATGTAAGAATCATCGCTCCCTCTTTCAGCCTCCTCCAGTATACAGTCCCATGTAAGAATCATCGCTCCCTCTCTCAGCCCCCTCCAGCATACAGTCCCATGTAAGAATCATCGCTCCCCTCTCTCAGCCCCCTCCAGCATACAGTCCCATGTAAGAATCATCGCTCCCCTCTCTCAGCCCCCTCCAGCATACAGTCCCATGTAAGAATCATCGATCCCCTCTTTCAGCCACCTCCAGCATACAGTCCCATGTAAGAATAATAGCTTCCCTCTTTCAGCCACCTCCAGCATACAGTCACATGTAATAATCATCGCCCCCTCATTCAGCCACCTCCAGCATACAGTCCCATGTAAGAATCATCGCTCCCTCTTTCAGCCACCTCCAGCATACAGTCCCATGTAAGAATTATCGCTCCCCTCTTTCAGCCACCTCCAGCATACAGTCCCATGTAAGAATCATCGCTCCCCTCTTTCAGCCTACTCCAGCATACAGTCCCATATAAGAATCATCGCTCCCCTCTTTCAGCCTCCTCCAGAATACAGTCCCATGTAAGAATAATCGCTCCCCTCTTTCAGCCCCTCCAGCATACAGTCCCATGTAAGAATCATCGCTCCCTCTCTCAGCTCCCTCCAGCATACAGTCCCATGTAAGAATCATCGCTCCCCTCTCTCAGCCCCCTACAGCATACAGTCCCATGTAAGAATCATCGCTTTGCTCTTTCAGCCACCTCCAGAATACAGTCCCATGTAAGAATCATCGCTCCCCTCTTTCAGCCCCTCCAGCATACAGTCCCATGTAAGAATCATCGCTTCCCTCTTTCAGCCTCCTCCAGCATACAGTCCCATGTAAGAATCATCGCTCCCTCTCTCAGCCCCCTCAAGCATACAGTCCCATGTAAGAATCATCGCTCCCCTCTCTCAGCCCCCTCCAGCATACAGTCCCATGTAAGAATCATCGCTCCCCTCTTTCAGCCACCTCCAGCATACAGTCCCATGTAAGAATCATCGCTCCCTCTTTCAGCCACCTCCAGCATACAGTCCCATGTAAGAATTATCGCTCCCCTCTTTCAGCCACCTCCAGCATACAGTCCCATGTAAGAATCATCGCTTTGCTCTTTCAGCCACCTCCAGAATACAGTCCCATGTAAGAATCATTGCTTCCCTCTTTCAGCCTCCTCCAGCATACAGTCCCATGTAAGAATCATCGCTCCCCTCTTTCAGCCCCCTCCAGCATACAGTCCCTTGTAATAATCATCGCTCCCTTTTTAAGCCTCCTCCAGCATACAGTCCCATGTAAGAATCATCGCTCCCCTCTTTCAGCCACCTCCAGCATACAGTCCCATGTAAGAATCATCGCTTTGCTCTTTCAGCCACCTCCAGCATACAGTCCCATGTAAGAATCATCGCTCCCCTCTTTCAGCCCCTCCAGCATACAGTCCCATGTAAGAATCATCACTTCCCTCTTTCAGCCACCTCCAGCATACAGTCCCATGTAAGAATCATCGCTCCCCTCTTTCAGCCCCCTCCAGCATACAGTCCCATGTAAGAATCATCGCTCCCCTCTTTCAGCCACCTCCAGCATACAGTCCCATGTAAGAATCATCGCTTCCCTCTTTCAGCCCCTCCAGCATACAGTCCCATGTAATAATGATCGCTCCCTCTTTCAGCCCCCTCCAGCATACAGTCCCATGTAAGAATCATCGCTCCCCTCTCTCAGCCCCCTCCAGCATACAGTCCCATGTAAGAATCATCACTCCCCTCTTTCAGCCTCCTCCAGAATACAGTCCCATGTAAGAATCATCGCTCCCCTCTTTCAGCCACCTCCAGCATACAGTCCCATGTAAGAATCATCGCTTCCCTCTTTCAGTCTCCTCCAGCATACAGTCCCATGTAAGAATCATCACTCCCCTCTTTCAGCCCCACCAGCATACAGTCCCATGAAAGAATCATCGCTTCCCTCTTTCATCCCCTCCAGCATACAGTCCCATGTAAGATTCATCGCTCCCCTCTTTCAGCCCCTCCAGCATACAGTCCCATGTAATAATCATCGCCCCCTCATTCAGTCTCCTCCAGCATACAGTCCCATGTAAGAATCATCGCTTTCCTCTTTCAGCCACCTCCAGAATACAGTCCCATGTAAGAATCATCGCTCCCCTCTTTCAGCCCCTACAGCATACAGTCCCATGTAAGAATCATCACTTTGCTCTTTCAGCCACCTCCAGAATACAGTCCCATGTAAGAATCATCGCTCCCTCTTTCAGCCTCCTCCAGTATACAGTCCCATGTAAGAATCATCGCTCCCTCTCTCAGCCCCCTCCAGCATACAGTCCCATGTAAGAATCATCGCTCCCCTCTCTCAGCCCCCTCCAGCATACAGTCCCATGTAAGAATCATCGCTCCCCTCTCTCAGCCCCCTCCAGCATACAGTCCCATGTAAGAATCATCGATCCCCTCTTTCAGCCACCTCCAGCATACAGTCCCATGTAAGAATAATAGCTTCCCTCATTCAGCCACCTCCAGCATACAGTCCCATGTAAGAATCATCGCTTTGCTCTTTCAGCCACCTCCAGAATACAGTCCCATGTAAGAATCATCGCTCCCCTCTTTCAGCCCCTCCAGCATACAGTCCCATGTAAGAATCATCGCACCCCTCTTTCAGCCCCTCCAGCATACAGTCCCATGTAAGAATCATCGCTTCCCTCTTTCAGCCTCCTCCAGCATACAGTCCCATGTAAGAATCATCACTTCCCTCTTTCAGCCTCCTCCAGTATACAGTCCCATGTAAGAATCATCGCTCCCTCTCTCAGCCCCCTCCAGCATACAGTCCCATGTAAGAATCATCGCTCCCCTCTCTCAGCCCCCTACAGCATACAGTCCCATGTAAGAATCATCACTTTGCTCTTTCAGCCACCTCCAGAATACAGTCCCATGTAAGAATCATCGCTCCCCTCTCTCAGCCCCCTACAGCATACAGTCCCATGTAAGAATCATCACTTTGCTCTTTCAGCCACCTCCAGAATACAGTCCCATGTAAGAATCATCGCTCCCTCTTTCAGCCTCCTCCAGTATACAGTCCCATGTAAGAATCATCGCTCCCTCTCTCAGCCCCCTCCAGCATACAGTCCCATGTAAGAATCATCGCTCCCCTCTCTCAGCCCCCTCCAGCATACAGTCCCATGTAAGAATCATCGCTCCCCTCTCTCAGCCCCCTCCAGCATACAGTCCCATGTAAGAATCATCGATCCCCTCTTTCAGCCACCTCCAGCATACAGTCCCATGTAAGAATAATAGCTTCCCTCTTTCAGCCACCTCCAGCATACAGTCCCATGTAAGAATCATCGCTCCCTCTTTCAGCCACCTCCAGCATACAGTCCCATGTAAGAATTATCGCTCCCCTCTTTCAGCCACCTCCAGCATACAGTCCCATGTAAGAATCATCGCTCCCCTCTTTCAGCCTACTCCAGCATACAGTCCCATATAAGAATCATCGCTCCCCTCTTTCAGCCTCCTCCAGAATACAGTCCCATGTAAGAATAATCGCTCCCCTCTTTCAGCCCCTCCAGCATACAGTCCCATGTAAGAATCATCGCTCCCTCTCTCAGCTCCCTCCAGCATACAGTCCCATGTAAGAATCATCGCTCCCCTCTCTCAGCCCCCTACAGCATACAGTCCCATGTAAGAATCATCGCTTTGCTCTTTCAGCCACCTCCAGAATACAGTCCCATGTAAGAATCATCGCTCCCCTCTTTCAGCCCCTCCAGCATACAGTCCCATGTAAGAATCATCGCTTCCCTCTTTCAGCCTCCTCCAGCATACAGTCCCATGTAAGAATCATCGCTCCCTCTCTCAGCCCCCTCAAGCATACAGTCCCATGTAAGAATCATCGCTCCCCTCTCTCAGCCCCCTCCAGCATACAGTCCCATGTAAGAATCATCGCTCCCCTCTTTCAGCCACCTCCAGCATACAGTCCCATGTAAGAATCATCGCTCCCTCTTTCAGCCACCTCCAGCATACAGTCCCATGTAAGAATTATCGCTCCCCTCTTTCAGCCACCTCCAGCATACAGTCCCATGTAAGAATCATCGCTTTGCTCTTTCAGCCACCTCCAGAATACAGTCCCATGTAAGAATCATTGCTTCCCTCTTTCAGCCTCCTCCAGCATACAGTCCCATGTAAGAATCATCGCTCCCCTCTTTCAGCCCCCTCCAGCATACAGTCCCTTGTAATAATCATCGCTCCCTTTTTAAGCCTCCTCCAGCATACAGTCCCATGTAAGAATCATCGCTCCCCTCTTTCAGCCACCTCCAGCATACAGTCCCATGTAAGAATCATCGCTTTGCTCTTTCAGCCACCTCCAGCATACAGTCCCATGTAAGAATCATCGCTCCCCTCTTTCAGCCCCTCCAGCATACAGTCCCATGTAAGAATCATCACTTCCCTCTTTCAGCCACCTCCAGCATACAGTCCCATGTAAGAATCATCGCTCCCCTCTTTCAGCCCCCTCCAGCATACAGTCCCATGTAAGAATCATCGCTCCCCTCTTTCAGCCACCTCCAGCATACAGTCCCATGTAAGAATCATCGCTTCCCTCTTTCAGCCCCTCCAGCATACAGTCCCATGTAATAATGATCGCTCCCTCTTTCAGCCCCCTCCAGCATACAGTCCCATGTAAGAATCATCGCTCCCCTCTCTCAGCCCCCTCCAGCATACAGTCCCATGTAAGAATCATCACTCCCCTCTTTCAGCCTCCTCCAGAATACAGTCCCATGTAAGAATCATCGCTCCCCTCTTTCAGCCACCTCCAGCATACAGTCCCATGTAAGAATCATCGCTTCCCTCTTTCAGTCTCCTCCAGCATACAGTCCCATGTAAGAATCATCACTCCCCTCTTTCAGCCCCACCAGCATACAGTCCCATGAAAGAATCATCGCTTCCCTCTTTCATCCCCTCCAGCATACAGTCCCATGTAAGATTCATCGCTCCCCTCTTTCAGCCCCTCCAGCATACAGTCCCATGTAATAATCATCGCCCCCTCATTCAGTCTCCTCCAGCATACAGTCCCATGTAAGAATCATCGCTTTCCTCTTTCAGCCACCTCCAGAATACAGTCCCATGTAAGAATCATCGCTCCCCTCTTTCAGCCCCTACAGCATACAGTCCCATGTAAGAATCATCACTTTGCTCTTTCAGCCACCTCCAGAATACAGTCCCATGTAAGAATCATCGCTCCCTCTTTCAGCCTCCTCCAGTATACAGTCCCATGTAAGAATCATCGCTCCCTCTCTCAGCCCCCTCCAGCATACAGTCCCATGTAAGAATCATCGCTCCCCTCTCTCAGCCCCCTCCAGCATACAGTCCCATGTAAGAATCATCGCTCCCCTCTCTCAGCCTCCTCCAGAATACAGTCCCATGTAAGAATCATCGCTCCCCTCTTTCAGCCACCTCCAGCATACAGTCCCATGTAAGAATCATCGCTTCCCTCTTTCAGTCTCCTCCAGCATACAGTCCCATGTAAGAATCATCGCTCCCCTCTTTCAGCCCCACCAGCATACAGTCCCATGAAAGAATCATCGCTTCCCTCTTTCATCCCCTCCAGCATACAGTCCCATGTAAGAATCATCGCTTCCCTCTTTCAGCCCCCTCCAGCATACAGTCCCATGTAAGAATCATCGCTTCCCTCTTTCAGCCCCCTCCAGCATACAGTCCCATGTAAGAATCATCGCTTTGCTCTTTCAGCCACCTCCAGAATACAGTCCCATGTAAGAATCATCGCTCCCCTCTTTCAGCCCCTCCAGCATACAGTCCCATGTAAGAATCATCGCTTCCCTCTTTCAGCCTCCTCCAGCATACAGTCCCATATAATAATCATCTCTCCCTCTTTCAGCCTCCTCCAGTATACAGTCCCATGTAAGAATCATCGCTCCCTCTCTCAGCCCCCTCCAGCATACAGTCCCATGTAAGAATCATCGCTCCCCTCTCTCAGCCCCCTCCAGCATACAGTCCCATGTAAGAATCATCGATCCCCTCTTTCAGCCACCTCCAGCATACAGTCCCATGTAAGAATAATAGCTTCCCTCATTCAGCCACCTCCAGCATACAGTCCCATGTAAGAATCATCGCTTTGCTCTTTCAGCCACCTCCAGAATACAGTCCCATGTAAGAATCATCGCTCCCCTCTTTCAGCCCCTCCAGCATACAGTCCCATGTAAGAATCATCGCTCCCCTCTTTCAGCCCCTCCAGCATACAGTCCCATGTAAGAATCATCGCTTCCCTCTTTCAGCCTCCTCCAGCATACAGTCCCATATAATAATCATCTCTCCCTCTTTCAGCCTCCTCCAGTATACAGTCCCATGTAAGAATCATCGCTCCCTCTCTCAGCCCCCTCCAGCATACAGTCCCATGTAAGAATCATCGCTCCCCTCTCTCAGCCCCCTCCAGCATACAGTCCCATGTAAGAATCATCGATCCCCTCTTTCAGCCACCTCCAGCATACAGTCCCATGTAAGAATAATAGCTTCCCTCATTCAGCCACCTCCAGCATACAGTCCCATGTAAGAATCATCGCTTTGCTCTTTCAGCCACCTCCAGAATACAGTCCCATGTAAGAATCATCGCTCCCCTCTTTCAGCATCCTCCAGCATACAGTCCCATGTAAGAATCATCGCTCCCCTCTTTCAGCCCCTCCAGCATACAGTCCCATGTAAGAATCATCGCTTCCCTCTTTCAGCCTCCTCCAGCATACAGTCCCATGTAAGAATCATCGCTTCCCTCTTTCAGCCTCCTCCAGTATACAGTCCCATGTAAGAATCATCGCTCCCTCTCTCAGCCCCCTCCAGCATACAGTCCCATGTAAGAATCATCGCTCCCCTCTCTCAGCCCCCTACAGCATACAGTCCCATGTAAGAATCATCACTTTGCTCTTTCAGCCACCTCCAGAATACAGTTCCATGTAAGAATCATCGCTCCCCTCTCTCAGCCCCCTACAGCATACAGTCCCATGTAAGAATCATCACTTTGCTCTTTCAGCCACCTCCAGAATACAGTCCCATGTAAGAATCATCGCTCCCTCTTTCAGCCTCCTCCAGTATACAGTCCCATGTAAGAATCATCGCTCCCTCTCTCAGCCCCCTCCAGCATACAGTCCCATGTAAGAATCATCGCTCCCCTCTCTCAGCCCCCTCCAGCATACAGTCCCATGTAAGAATCATCGCTCCCCTCTCTCAGCCCCCTCCAGCATACAGTCCCATGTAAGAATCATCGATCCCCTCTTTCAGCCACCTCCAGCATACAGTCCCATGTAAGAATAATAGCTTCCCTCTTTCAGCCACCTCCAGCATACAGTCACATGTAATAATCATCGCCCCCTCATTCAGCCACCTCCAGCATACAGTCCCATGTAAGAATCATCGCTCCCTCTTTCAGCCACCTCCAGCATACAGTCCCATGTAAGAATTATCGCTCCCCTCTTTCAGCCACCTCCAGCATACAGTCCCATGTAAGAATCATCGCTTTGCTCTTTCAGCCACCTCCAGAATACAGTCCCATGTAAGAATAATCGCTTCCCTCTTCAGCCTCCTCCAGCATACAGTCCCATGTAAGAATCATCGCTCCCTCTCTCAGCCCCCTCAAGCATACAGTCCCATGTAAGAATCATCGCTCCCCTCTCTCAGCCCCCTCCAGCATACAGTCCCATGTAAGAATCATCGCTCCCCTCTTTCAGCCACCTCCAGCATACAGTCCCATGTAAGAATCATTCGCTCCCTCTTTCAGCCACCTCCAGCATACAGTCCCATGTAAGAATTATCGCTCCCTCTTTCAGCCACCTCCAGCATACAGTCCCATGTAAGAATCATCGCTTTGCTCTTTCAGCCACCTCCAGAATACAGTCCCATGTAAGAATCATCGCTCCCCTCTTTCAGCCCCTCCAGCATACAGTCCCATGTAAGAATCATCGCTCCCCTCTTTCAGCCCCTCCAGCATACAGTCCCATGTAAGAATCATCGCTTCCCTCTTTCAGCCACCTCCAGCATACAGTCCCATGTAAGAATCATCGCTCCCCTCTTTCAGCCCCCTCCAGCATACAGTCCCATGTAAGAATCATCGCTTCCCTCTTTCAGCCCCTCCAGCATACAGTCCCATGTAATAATGATCGCTCCCTCTTTCAGCCCCTCCAGCATACAGTCCCATGTAATAATCATCGCTCCCTCTTTCAGCCACCTCCAGCATACAGACCCATGCAAGAATCATCGCTCCCCTCTTTCAGCCTCCTCCAGCATACAGTCCCATGTAAGAATCATCGCTCCCCTCTTTCAGCCCCTCCAGCATACAGTCCCATGCAAGAATCATTGCTCCTCTCTTTCAGCCTCCTCCTGCATACAGTCCCATGTAAGAATCATTGCTTCCCTCTTTCAGCCTCCTCCAGCATACAGTCCCATGTAAGAATCATCGCTCCCCTCTTTCAGCCCCCTCCAGCATACAGTCCCATGTAAGAATCATCGCTCCCCTCTTTCAGCCTCCTCCAGCATACAGTCCCTTGTAATAATCATCGCTCCCTTTTTAAGCCTCCTCCAGCATACAGTCCCATGTAATAATCATCGCTCCCCTCTTCAGCCACCTCCAGCATACAGTCCATGTAAGAATCATCGCTTTGCTCTTTCAGCCACCTCCAGTATACAATCCCATGTAAGAATCATCGCTCCCTCTTTCAGCCTCCTCCAGCATACAGTCCCATGTAAGAATCATCGCTCCCTCTTTCAGCCTCCTCCAGTATACAGTCCCATGTAAGAATCATCGCTCCCTCTCTCAGCCCCCTCCAGCATACAGTCCCATGTAAGAATCATCGCTCCCCTCTCTCAGCCCCCTCCAGCATACAGTCCCATGTAAGAATCATCGCTCCCCTCTCTCAGCCCCCTCCAGCATACAGTCCCATGTAAGAATCATTGATCCCCTCTTTCAGCCACCTCCAGCATACAGTCCCATGTAAGAATAATAGCTTCCCTCTTTCAGCCACCTCCAGCATACAGTCACATGTAATAATCATCGCCCCCTCATTCAGCCACCTCCAGCATACAGTCCCATGTAAGAATCATCGCTCCCTCTTTCAGCCACCTCCAGCATACAGTCCCATGTAAGAATTATCGCTCCCCTCTTTCAGCCACCTCCAGCATACAGTCCCATGTAAGAATCATCGCTTTGCTCTTTCAGCCACCTCCAGAATACAGTCCCATGTAAGAATAATCGCTTCCCTCTTTCAGCCTCCTCCAGCATACAGTCCCATGTAAGAATCATCGCTCCCTCTCTCAGCCCCCTCAAGCATACAGTCCCATGTAAGAATCATCGCTCCCCTCTCTCAAGCCCCCTCCAGCATACAGTCCCATGTAAGAATCATCGCTCCCCTCTTTCAGCCACCTCCAGCATACAGTCCCATGTAAGAATCATCGCTCCTCTTTCAGCCACCTCCAGCATACAGTCCCATGTAAGAATTATCGCTCCCCTCTTTCAGCCACCTCCAGCATACAGTCCCATGTAAGAATCATCGCTTCCCTCTTTCAGCCCCTCCAGCATACAGTCCCATGTAATAATGATCGCTCCCTCTTTCAGCCCCTCCAGCATACAGTCCCATGTAATAATCATCGCTCCCTCTTTCAGCCACCTCCAGCATACAGACCCATGCAAGAATCATCGCTCCCCTCTTTCAGCCTCCTCCAGCATACAGTCCCATGTAAGAATCATCGCTCCCCTCTTTCAGCCCCTCCAGCATACAGTCCCATGCAAGAATCATTGCTCCTCTCTTTCAGCCTCCTCCTGCATACAGTCCCATGTAAGAATCATTGCTTCCCTCTTTCAGCCTCCTCCAGCATACAGTCTCATGTAAGAATCATCGCTCCCCTCTTTCAGCCCCCTCCAGCATACAGTCCCATGTAAGAATCATCGCTCCCCTCTTTCAGCCTCCTCCAGCATACAGTCCCTTGTAATAATCATCGCTCCCTTTTTAAGCCTCCTCCAGCATACAGTCCCATGTAATAATCATCGCTCCCCTCTTTCAGCCACCTCCAGCATACAGTCCCATGTAAGAATCATCGCTTTGCTCTTTCAGCCACCTCCAGTATACAATCCCATGTAAGAATCATCGCTCCCTCTTTCAGCCTCCTCCAGCATACAGTCCCATGTAAGAATCATCGCTCCCTCTTTCAGCCTCCTCCAGTATACAGTCCCATGTAAGAATCATCGCTCCCTCTCTCAGCCCCCTCCAGCATACAGTCCCATGTAAGAATCATCGCTCCCCTCTCTCAGCCCCCTCCAGCATACAGTCCCATGTAAGAATCATCGCTCCCTCTCTCAGCCCCCTCCAGCATACAGTCCCATGTAAGAATCATCGATCCCCTCTTTCAGCCACCTCCGGCATACAGTCCCATGTAAGAATCATCGCTTCCCTCTTTCAGCCCCTCAGCATACAGTCCCATGTAATAATGATCGCTCCCTCTTTCAGCCACCTCCAGCATACAGTCCCATGTAATAATCATCGCTCCCCTCTTTCAGTCTCCTCCAGCATACAGTCCCATGTAAGAATCATTGCTCCCCTCTTTCAGCCCCACCAGCATACAGTCCCATGTAAGAATCATCACTCCCCTCTTTCAGCCCCACCAACATACAGTCCCATGTAAGAATCATCGCTCCCCTCTTTCAGCCTCCTCCAGAATACAGTCCCATGTAAGAATCATCGCTCCCCTCTTTCAGCCACCTCCAGCATACAGTCCCATGTAAGAATCTTTGCTCCCGTCTTTCAGCCCCTCCAGCATACAGTCCCATGTAATAATGATCGCTCCCTCTTTCAGCCCCTCCAGCATACAGTCCCATGTAATAATGATCGCTCCCTCTTTCAGCCACCTCCAGCATACAGTCCCTTGTAATAATCATCGCTCCCTCTTTCAGCCTCCTCCAGCATACAGTCGCATGTAAGAATCATCGCTTTGCTCTTTCAGCCACCTCCAGAATACAGTCCCATGTAAGAATCATCGCTCCCCTCTTTCAGCACCTCCAGCATACAGTCCCATGGTAGAATCATCGCTTCCCTCTTTCAGCCTCCTCCAGTATACTGTCCCATGTAAGAATCATCGCTCCCTCTCTCAGCCCCCTCCAGCATACAGTCCCATGTAAGAATCATCGCTCCCCTCTCTCAGCCCCCTACAGCATACAGTCCCATGTAAGAATCATCGCTTTGCTCTTTCAGCCACATCCAGAATACAGTCCCATGTAAGAATCATCGCTCCCCTCTTTCAGCCCCTCCAGCATACAGTCCCATGTAAGAATCATCGCTCCCCTCTTTCAGCCCCTCCAGCATACAGTCCCATGTAATAATCATCGCTCCCTCTTTCAGCCACCTCCAGCATACAGACCCATGCAAGAATCATCGCTCCCCTCTTTCAGCCCCTCCAGCATACAGTCCCATGCAAGAATCATTGCTCCTCTCTTTCAGCCTCCTCCTGCATACAGTCCCATGTAAGAATCATTGCTTCCCTCTTTCAGCCTCCTCCAGCATACAGTCCCATGTAAGAATCATCGCTCCCCTCTTTCAGCCCCTCCAGCATACAGTCCCATGTAAGAATCATCGCTCCCCTCTTTCAGCCTCCTCCAGCATACAGTCCCCTTGTAATAATCATCGCTCCCTTTTTAAGCCCCTCCAGCATACAGTCCCATGTAAGAATCATCGCCCCCCTCTTTCAGCCCCTCCAGCATACAGTCCCATGTAAGAATCATCGCTCCCCTCTTTCAGCCCCTCCAGCATACAGTCCCATGTAAGAATCATCGCTTCCCTCTTTCAGCCTCCTCCAGCATACAGTCCCATGTAATAATGATCGCTCCCTCTTTCAGCCTCCTCCAGCATACAGTCCCATGTAAGAATCATCGCTCCCTCTTTCAGCCTCCTCCAGTATACAGTCCCATGTAAGAATCATCGCTCCCTCTCTCAGCCCCCTCCAGCATACAGTCCCATGTAAGAATCATCGCTCCCCTCTTTCAGCCTCCTCCAGAATACAGTCCCATGTAAGAATCATCGCTCCCCTCTTTCAGCCACCTCCAGCATACAGTCCCATGTAAGAATCATCGCTTCCCTCTTTCAGTCTCCTCCAGCATACAGTCCCATGTAAGAATCATCGCTCCCCTCTTTCAGCCCCACCAGCATACAGTCCCATGAAAGAATCATCGCTTCCCTCTTTCAGCCCCTCCAGCATACAGTCCCATGTAAGAATCATCGCTTCCCTCTTTCAGCCCCCTCCAGCATACAGTCCCATGTAATAATCATCGCCCCTCATTCAGTCTCCTCCAGCATACAGTCCCATGTAATAATCATCGCTCCCCTCTCTCAGCCCCCTCCAGCATACAGTCCCATGTAAGAATCATCACTCCCCTCTTTCAGCCCCACCAACATACAGTCCCATGTAAGAATCATCGCTCCTCTCTTTCAGCCTCCTCCAGAATACAGTCCCATGTAAGAATCATCGCTCCCCTCTTTCAGCCACCTCCAGCATACAGTCCCATGTAAGAATCATCGCTTCCCTCTTTCAGTCTCCTCCAGCATACAGTCCCATGTAATAATCTTTGCTCCCGTCTTTCAGCCCCTCCAGCATACAGTCCCATGTAATAATGATCGCTCCCTCTTTCAGCCCCTCCAGCATACAGTCCCATGTAATAATCATCGCTCCCTCTTTCAGCCACCTCCAGCATACAGTCCCTTGTAATAATCATCGCTCCCTCTTTCAGCCTCCTCCAGCATACAGTCCCATGTAAGAATCATCGCTTTGCTCTTTCAGCCACCTCCAGAATACAGTCCCATGTAAGAATCATCGCTCCCCTCTTTCAGCCCCTCCAGCATACAGTCCCATGTAAGAATCATCGCTTCCCTCTTTCAGCCTCCTCCAGCATACAGTCCCATATAATAATCATCTCTCCCTCTTTCAGCCTCCTCCAGCATACAGTTCCATGTAAGAATCATCGCTCCCTCTTTCAGCCTCCTCCAGTATACAGTCCCATGTAAGAATCATCGCTCCCTCTCTCAGCCCCTCCAGCATACAGTCCCATGTAAGAATCATCGCTCCCCTCTCTCAGCCCCCTCCAGCATACAGTCCCATGTAAGAATCATCGCTCCCCTCTCTCAGCCCCCTCCAGCATACAGTCCCATGTAAGAATCATCGATCCCCTCTTTCAGCCACCTCCAGCATACAGTCCCATGTAAGAATAATAGCTTCCCTCTTTCAGCCACCTCCAGCATACAGTCACATGTAATAATCATCGCCCCCTCATTCAGCCACCTCCAGCATACAGTCCCATATAAGAATCATCGCTCCCTCTTTCAGCCACCTCCAGCATACAGTCCCATGTAAGAATTATCGCTCCCCTCTTTCAGCCACCTCCAGCATACAGTCCCATGTAAGAATCATCGCTTCCCTCTTTCAGTCTCCTCCAGCATACAGTCCCATGTAAGAATCATCGCTCCCCTCTTTCAGCCCCACCAGCATACAGTCCCATGAAAGAATCATCGCTTCCCTCTTTCAGCCCCTCCAGCATACAGTCCCATGTAAGAATCATCGCTTCCCTCTTTCAGCCCCCTCCAGCATACAGTCCCATGTAATAATCATCGCCCCTCATTCAGTCTCCTCCAGCATACAGTCCCATGTAATAATCATCGCTCCCCTCTCTCAGCCCCCTCCAGCATACAGTCCCATGTAAGAATCATCACTCCCCTCTTTCAGCCCCACCAACATACAGTCCCATGTAAGAATCATCGCTCCTCTCTTTCAGCCTCCTCCAGAATACAGTCCCATGTAAGAATCATCGCTCCCCTCTTTCAGCCACCTCCAGCATACAGTCCCATGTAAGAATCATCGCTTCCCTCTTTCAGTCTCCTCCAGCATACAGTCCCATGTAATAATCTTTGCTCCCGTCTTTCAGCCCCTCCAGCATACAGTCCCATGTAATAATGATCGCTCCCTCTTTCAGCCCCTCCAGCATACAGTCCCATGTAATAATCATCGCTCCCTCTTTCAGCCACCTCCAGCATACAGTCCCTTGTAATAATCATCGCTCCCTCCTTCAGCCTCCTCCAGCATACAGTCCCATGTAAGAATCATCGCTTTATTCTGGAGGTGGCTGAAAGAGGGGAGCGATGATTCTTACATGGGACTGTATTCTGGAGGTGGCTGAAAGAGCACAGTCCCATGTAAGAATCATCGCTCCCCTCTTTCAGCCCCTCCAGCATACAGTCCCATGTAAGAATCATCGCTCCTCTCTTTCAGCCTCCTCCAGAATACAGTCCCATGTAAGAATCATCGCTCCCCTCTTTCAGCCACCTCCAGCATACAGTCCCATGTAAGAATCATCGCTTCCCTCTTTCAGTCTCCTCCAGCATACAGTCCCATGTAATAATCTTTGCTCCCGTCTTTCAGCCCCTCCAGCATACAGTCCCATGTAATAATGATCGCTCCCTCTTTCAGCCCCTCCAGCATACAGTCCCATGTAATAATCATCGCTCCCTCTTTCAGCCACCTCCAGCATACAGTCCCTTGTAATAATCATCGCTCCCTCCTTCAGCCTCCTCCAGCATACAGTCCCATGTAAGAATCATCGCTTTGCTCTTTCAGCCACCTCCAGAATACAGTCCCATGTAAGAATCATCGCTCCCCTCTTTCAGCCCCTCCAGCATACAGTCCCATGTAAGAATCATCGCTTCCCTCTTTCAGCCTCCTCCAGCATACAGTCCCATATAATAATCATCGCTCCCTCTCTCAGCCCCCTCCAGCATACAGTCCCATGTAAGAATCATCGCTCCCCTCTCTCAGCCCCCTCCAGCATACAGTCCCATGTAAGAATCATCGCTCCCCTCTCTCAGCCACCTCCAGCATACAGTCCCATGTAAGAATAATAGCTTCCCTCTTTCAGCCACCTCCAGCATACAGTCACATGTAATAATCATCGCCCCCTCATTCAGCCACCTCCAGCATACAGTCCCATGTAAGAATCATCGCTCCCTCTTTCAGCCACCTCCAGCATACAGTCCCATGTAAGAATTATCGCTCCCCTCTTTCAGCCCCTCCAGCATACAGTCCCATGTAAGAATCATCGCTCCCCTCTTTCAGCCCCTCCAGCATACAGTCCCATGTAAGAATCATCGCTTTGCTCTTTCAGCCACCTCCAGAATACAGTCCCATGTAAGAATCATCGCTCCCCTCTTTCAGCCCCTCCAGCATACAGTCCCATGTAAGAATCATCGCTCCCCTCTTTCAGCCCCCCAGCATACAGTCCCATGTAAGAATCATCGCTTCCCTCTTTCAGCCTCCTCCAGCATACAGTCCCATGTAAGAATCATCGCTTCCCTCTTTCAGCCTCCTCCAGTATACAGTCCCATGTAAGAATCATCGCTCCCTCTCTCAGCCCCCTCCAGCATACAGTCCCATGTAAGAATCATCGCTCCCCTCTCTCAGCCCCCTACAGCATACAGTCCCATGTAAGAATCATCGCTTTGCTCTTTCAGCCACCTCCAGAATACAGTCCCATGTAAGAATCATCGCTCCCCTCTTTCAGCCCCTCCAGCATACAGTCCCATGTAAGAATCATCGCTCCCCTCTTTCAGCCCCTCCAGCATACAGTCCCATGTAAGAATCATCGCTCCCCTCTTTCAGCCCCTCCAGCATACAGTCCCATGTAAGAATCATCGCTCCCCTCTCTCAGCCCCCTACAGCATACAGTCCCATGTAAGAATCATCGCTTTGCTCTTTCAGCCACCTCCAGAATACAGTCCCATGTAAGAATCATCGCTACCCTCTTTCAGCCCCTCCAGCATACAGTCCCATGTAAGAATCATCGCTCCCCTCTTTCAGCCCCTCCAGCATACAGTCCCATGTAATAATCATCGTCCCTCTTTCAGCCCCTCCAGCATACAGTCCCATGTAATAATCATCGCTCCCCTCTTTCAGCCCCTCCAGCATACAGTCCCATGTAATAATCATCGCTCCCTCTTTCAGCCTCCTCCAGCATACAGTCCCATGTAAGAATCATCGCTCCCCTCTTTCAGCCCCTCCAGCATACAGTCCCATGCAAGAATCATTGCTCCTCTCTTTCAGCCCCCTCCAGCATACAGTCCCATGTAATAATCATCGCCCCCCATTCAGTCTCCTCCAGCATACAGTCCCATGTAATAATCATCGCTCCCCTCTCTCAGCCCCCTCCAGCATACAGTCCCATGTAAGAATCATCACTCCCCTCTTTCAGCCCCACCAACATACAGTCCCATGTAAGAATCATCGCTCCTCTCTTTCAGCCTCCTCCAGAATACAGTCCCATGTAAGAATCATCGCTCCCCTCTTTCAGCCCCCTCCAGCATACAGTCCCATGTAAGAATCATCGCTCCCCTCTTTCAGCCTCCTCCAGCATACAGTCCCATGTAAGAATCATCGCTTTGCTCTTTCAGCCACCTCCAGCATACAGTCCCATGTAAGAATCATCGCTTTGCTCTTTCAGCCACCTCCAGCATACAGTCCCATGTAAGAATCATCACTCCCCTCTTTCAGCCCCTCCAGCATACAGTCCCATGTAAGAATCATCGCTCCCCTCTTTCAGCCACCTCCAGCATACAGTCCCATGTAAGAATCATCGCTTTGCTCTTTCAGCCACCTCCAGCATACAGTCCCATGTAAGAATCATCACTCCCCTCTTTCAGCCCCTCCAGCATACAGTCCCATGTAAGAATCATCGCCCCCCTCTTTCAGCCCCTCCAGCATACAGTCCCATGCAAGAATCATTGCTCCTCTCTTTCAGCCTCCTCCTGCATACAGTCCCATGTAAGAATCATTGCTTCCCTCTTTCAGCCTCCTCCAGCATACAGTCCCATGTAAGAATCATCGCTCCCCTCTTTCAGCCCCACCAGCATACAGTCCCATGAAAGAATCATCGCTTCCCTCTTTCAGCCCTCCAGCATACAGTCCCATGTAATAATCATCGCTCCCCTCTCTCAGCCCCCTCCAGCATACAGTCCCATGTAAGAATCATCGCTCCCCTCTTTGTCTCCTCCAGCATACAGTCCCATGTAAGAATCATCGCTCCCCTCTTTCAGCCCCACCAGCATACAGTCCCATGTAAGAATCATCGCTCCCCTCTCTCAGCCCCCTCCAGCATACAGTCCCATGTAAGAATCATCGATCCCCTCTTTCAGCCACCTCCAGCATACAGTCCCATGTAAGAATAATCGCTCCCTCTTTCAGCCACCTCCAGCATACAGTCCCATGTAAGAATCATTGCTTCCCTCTTTCAGCCTCCTCCAGCATACAGTCCCATGTAAGAATCATCGCTCCCCTCTTTCAGCCCCCTCCAGCATACAGTCCCATGTAAGAATCATCGCTCCCCTCTTTCAGCCTCCTCCAGCATACAGTCCCTTGTAATAATCATCGCTCCCTTTTTAAGCCTCCTCCAGCATACAGTCCCATGTAATAATCATCGCTCCCCTCTTTCAGCCACCTCCAGCATACAGTCCCATGTAAGAATCATCGCTTTGCTCTTTCAGCCACCTCCAGTATACAATCCCATGTAAGAATCATCGCTCCCTCTTTCAGCCTCCTCCAGCATACAGTCCCATGTAAGAATCATCGCTCCCTCTTTCAGCCTCCTCCAGTATACAGTCCCATGTAAGAATCATCGCTCCCTCTCTCAGCCCCCTCCAGCATACAGTCCCATGTAAGAATCATCGCTCCCCTCTCTCAGCCCCCTCCAGCATACAGTCCCATGTAAGAATCATCGCTCCCCTCTCTCAGCCCCCTCCAGCATACAGTCCCATGTAAGAATCATCGATCCCCTCTTTCAGCCACCTCCAGCATACAGTCCCATGTAAGAATAATAGCTTCCCTCTTTCAGCCACCTCCAGCATACAGTCACATGTAATAATCATCGCCCCCTCATTCAGCCACCTCCAGCATACAGTCCCATGTAAGAATCATCGCTCCCTCTTTCAGCCACCTCCAGCATACAGTCCCATGTAAGAATTATCGCTCCCCTCTTTCAGCCACCTCCAGCATACAGTCCCATGTAAGAATCATCGCTTTGCTCTTTCAGCCACCTCCAGAATACAGTCCCATGTAAGAATAATCGCTTCCCTCTTTCAGCCTCCTCCAGCATACAGTCCCATGTAAGAATCATCGCTCCCTCTCTCAGCCCCCTCAAGCATACAGTCCCATGTAAGAATCATCGCTCCCCTCTCTCAGCCCCCTCCAGCATACAGTCCCATGTAAGAATCATCGCTCCCCTCTTTCAGCCACCTCCAGCATACAGTCCCATGTAAGAATCATCGCTCCCTCTTTCAGCCACCTCCAGCATACAGTCCCATGTAAGAATTATCGCTCCCCTCTTTCAGCCACCTCCAGCATACAGTCCCATGTAAGAATCATCGCTTCCCTCTTTCAGCCCCTCCAGCATACAGTCCCATGTAATAATGATCGCTCCCTCTTTCAGCCCCTCCAGCATACAGTCCCATGTAATAATCATCGCTCCCTCTTTCAGCCACCTCCAGCATACAGACCCATGCAAGAATCATCGCTCCCCTCTTTCAGCCTCCTCCAGCATACAGTCCCATGTAAGAATCATCGCTCCCCTCTTTCAGCCCCTCCAGCATACAGTCCCATGCAAGAATCATTGCTCCTCTCTTTCAGCCTCCTCCTGCATACAGTCCCATGTAAGAATCATTGCTTCCCTCTTTCAGCCTCCTCCAGCATACAGTCTCATGTAAGAATCATCGCTCCCCTCTTTCAGCCCCCTCCAGCATACAGTCCCATGTAAGAATCATCGCTCCCCTCTTTCAGCCTCCTCCAGCATACAGTCCCTTGTAATAATCATCGCTCCCTTTTTAAGCCTCCTCCAGCATACAGTCCCATGTAATAATCATCGCTCCCCTCTTTCAGCCACCTCCAGCATACAGTCCCATGTAAGAATCATCGCTTTGCTCTTTCAGCCACCTCCAGTATACAATCCCATGTAAGAATCATCGCTCCCTCTTTCAGCCTCCTCCAGCATACAGTCCCATGTAAGAATCATCGCTCCCTCTTTCAGCCTCCTCCAGTATACAGTCCCATGTAAGAATCATCGCTCCCTCTCTCAGCCCCCTCCAGCATACAGTCCCATGTAAGAATCATCGCTCCCCTCTCTCAGCCCCCTCCAGCATACAGTCCCATGTAAGAATCATCGCTCCCCTCTCTCAGCCCCCTCCAGCATACAGTCCCATGTAAGAATCATCGATCCCCTCTTTCAGCCACCTCCGGCATACAGTCCCATGTAAGAATCATCGCTTCCCTCTTTCAGCCCCTCCAGCATACAGTCCCATGTAATAATGATCGCTCCCTCTTTCAGCCACCTCCAGCATACAGTCCCATGTAATAATCATCGCTCCCCTCTTTCAGTCTCCTCCAGCATACAGTCCCATGTAAGAATCATTGCTCCCCTCTTTCAGCCCCACCAGCATACAGTCCCATGTAAGAATCATCACTCCCCTCTTTCAGCCCCACCAACATACAGTCCCATGTAAGAATCATCGCTCCCCTCTTTCAGCCTCCTCCAGAATACAGTCCCATGTAAGAATCATCGCTCCCCTCTTTCAGCCACCTCCAGCATACAGTCCCATGTAAGAATCTTTGCTCCCGTCTTTCAGCCCCTCCAGCATACAGTCCCATGTAATAATGATCGCTCCCTCTTTCAGCCCCTCCAGCATACAGTCCCATGTAATAATGATCGCTCCCTCTTTCAGCCACCTCCAGCATACAGTCCCTTGTAATAATCATCGCTCCCTCTTTCAGCCTCCTCCAGCATACAGTCGCATGTAAGAATCATCGCTTTGCTCTTTCAGCCACCTCCAGAATACAGTCCCATGTAAGAATCATCGCTCCCCTCTTTCAGCACCTCCAGCATACAGTCCCATGGTAGAATCATCGCTTCCCTCTTTCAGCCTCCTCCAGTATACTGTCCCATGTAAGAATCATCGCTCCCTCTCTCAGCCCCCTCCAGCATACAGTCCCATGTAAGAATCATCGCTCCCCTCTCTCAGCCCCCTACAGCATACAGTCCCATGTAAGAATCATCGCTTTGCTCTTTCAGCCACATCCAGAATACAGTCCCATGTAAGAATCATCGCTCCCCTCTTTCAGCCCCTCCAGCATACAGTCCCATGTAAGAATCATCGCTCCCCTCTTTCAGCCCCTCCAGCATACAGTCCCATGTAATAATCATCGCTCCCTCTTTCAGCCACCTCCAGCATACAGACCCATGCAAGAATCATCGCTCCCCTCTTTCAGCCCCTCCAGCATACAGTCCCATGCAAGAATCATTGCTCCTCTCTTTCAGCCTCCTCCTGCATACAGTCCCATGTAAGAATCATTGCTTCCCTCTTTCAGCCTCCTCCAGCATACAGTCCCATGTAAGAATCATCGCTCCCCTCTTTCAGCCCCCTCCAGCATACAGTCCCATGTAAGAATCATCGCTCCCCTCTTTCAGCCTCCTCCAGCATACAGTCCCTTGTAATAATCATCGCTCCCTTTTTAAGCCTCCTCCAGCATACAGTCCCATGTAAGAATCATCGCTCCCCTCTTTCAGCCACCTCCAGCATACAGTCCCATGTAAGAATCATCGCTTTGCTCTTTCAGCCACCTCCAGCATACAGTCCCATGTAAGAATCATCACTCCCCTCTTTCAGCCCCTCCAGCATACAGTCCCATGTAAGAATCATCGCCCCCCTCTTTCAGCCCCTCCAGCATACAGTCCCATGTAAGAATCATCGCTCCCCTCTTTCAGCCCCTCCAGCATACAGTCCCATGTAAGAATCATCGCTTCCCTCTTTCAGCCTCCTCCAGCATACAGTCCCATGTAATAATGATCGCTCCCTCTTTCAGCCTCCTCCAGCATACAGTCCCATGTAAGAATCATCGCTCCCTCTTTCAGCCTCCTCCAGTATACAGTCCCATGTAAGAATCATCGCTCCCTCTCTCAGCCCCCTCCAGCATACAGTCCCATGTAAGAATCATCGCTCCCCTCTTTCAGCCTCCTCCAGAATACAGTCCCATGTAAGAATCATCGCTCCCCTCTTTCAGCCACCTCCAGCATACAGTCCCATGTAAGAATCATCGCTTCCCTCTTTCAGTCTCCTCCAGCATACAGTCCCATGTAAGAATCATCGCTCCCCTCTTTCAGCCCCACCAGCATACAGTCCCATGAAAGAATCATCGCTTCCCTCTTTCAGCCCCTCCAGCATACAGTCCCATGTAAGAATCATCGCTTCCCTCTTTCAGCCCCCTCCAGCATACAGTCCCATGTAATAATCATCGCCCCTCATTCAGTCTCCTCCAGCATACAGTCCCATGTAATAATCATCGCTCCCCTCTCTCAGCCCCCTCCAGCATACAGTCCCATGTAAGAATCATCACTCCCCTCTTTCAGCCCCACCAACATACAGTCCCATGTAAGAATCATCGCTCCTCTCTTTCAGCCTCCTCCAGAATACAGTCCCATGTAAGAATCATCGCTCCCCTCTTTCAGCCACCTCCAGCATACAGTCCCATGTAAGAATCATCGCTTCCCTCTTTCAGTCTCCTCCAGCATACAGTCCCATGTAATAATCTTTGCTCCCGTCTTTCAGCCCCTCCAGCATACAGTCCCATGTAATAATGATCGCTCCCTCTTTCAGCCCCTCCAGCATACAGTCCCATGTAATAATCATCGCTCCCTCTTTCAGCCACCTCCAGCATACAGTCCCTTGTAATAATCATCGCTCCCTCTTTCAGCCTCCTCCAGCATACAGTCCCATGTAAGAATCATCGCTTTGCTCTTTCAGCCACCTCCAGAATACAGTCCCATGTAAGAATCATCGCTCCCCTCTTTCAGCCCCTCCAGCATACAGTCCCATGTAAGAATCATCGCTTCCCTCTTTCAGCCTCCTCCAGCATACAGTCCCATATAATAATCATCTCTCCCTCTTTCAGCCTCCTCCAGCATACAGTTCCATGTAAGAATCATCGCTCCCTCTTTCAGCCTCCTCCAGTATACAGTCCCATGTAAGAATCATCGCTCCCTCTCTCAGCCCCCTCCAGCATACAGTCCCATGTAAGAATCATCGCTCCCCTCTCTCAGCCCCCTCCAGCATACAGTCCCATGTAAGAATCATCGCTCCCCTCTCTCAGCCCCCTCCAGCATACAGTCCCATGTAAGAATCATCGATCCCCTCTTTCAGCCACCTCCAGCATACAGTCCCATGTAAGAATAATAGCTTCCCTCTTTCAGCCACCTCCAGCATACAGTCACATGTAATAATCATCGCCCCCTCATTCAGCCACCTCCAGCATACAGTCCCATATAAGAATCATCGCTCCCTCTTTCAGCCACCTCCAGCATACAGTCCCATGTAAGAATTATCGCTCCCCTCTTTCAGCCACCTCCAGCATACAGTCCCATGTAAGAATCATCGCTTCCCTCTTTCAGTCTCCTCCAGCATACAGTCCCATGTAAGAATCATCGCTCCCCTCTTTCAGCCCCACCAGCATACAGTCCCATGAAAGAATCATCGCTTCCCTCTTTCAGCCCCTCCAGCATACAGTCCCATGTAAGAATCATCGCTTCCCTCTTTCAGCCCCCTCCAGCATACAGTCCCATGTAATAATCATCGCCCCTCATTCAGTCTCCTCCAGCATACAGTCCCATGTAATAATCATCGCTCCCCTCTCTCAGCCCCCTCCAGCATACAGTCCCATGTAAGAATCATCACTCCCCTCTTTCAGCCCCACCAACATACAGTCCCATGTAAGAATCATCGCTCCTCTCTTTCAGCCTCCTCCAGAATACAGTCCCATGTAAGAATCATCGCTCCCCTCTTTCAGCCACCTCCAGCATACAGTCCCATGTAAGAATCATCGCTTCCCTCTTTCAGTCTCCTCCAGCATACAGTCCCATGTAATAATCTTTGCTCCCGTCTTTCAGCCCCTCCAGCATACAGTCCCATGTAATAATGATCGCTCCCTCTTTCAGCCCCTCCAGCATACAGTCCCATGTAATAATCATCGCTCCCTCTTTCAGCCACCTCCAGCATACAGTCCCTTGTAATAATCATCGCTCCCTCCTTCAGCCTCCTCCAGCATACAGTCCCATGTAAGAATCATCGCTTTATTCTGGAGGTGGCTGAAAGAGGGGAGCGATGATTCTTACATGGGACTGTATTCTGGAGGTGGCTGAAAGAGCACAGTCCCATGTAAGAATCATCGCTCCCCTCTTTCAGCCCCTCCAGCATACAGTCCCATGTAAGAATCATCGCTCCTCTCTTTCAGCCTCCTCCAGAATACAGTCCCATGTAAGAATCATCGCTCCCCTCTTTCAGCCACCTCCAGCATACAGTCCCATGTAAGAATCATCGCTTCCCTCTTTCAGTCTCCTCCAGCATACAGTCCCATGTAATAATCTTTGCTCCCGTCTTTCAGCCCCTCCAGCATACAGTCCCATGTAATAATGATCGCTCCCTCTTTCAGCCCCTCCAGCATACAGTCCCATGTAATAATCATCGCTCCCTCTTTCAGCCACCTCCAGCATACAGTCCCTTGTAATAATCATCGCTCCCTCCTTCAGCCTCCTCCAGCATACAGTCCCATGTAAGAATCATCGCTTTGCTCTTTCAGCCACCTCCAGAATACAGTCCCATGTAAGAATCATCGCTCCCCTCTTTCAGCCCCTCCAGCATACAGTCCCATGTAAGAATCATCGCTTCCCTCTTTCAGCCTCCTCCAGCATACAGTCCCATATAATAATCATCTCTCCCTCTTTCAGCCTCCTCCAGCATACAGTTCCATGTAAGAATCATCGCTCCCTCTTTCAGCCTCCTCCAGTATACAGTCCCATGTAAGAATCATCGCTCCCTCTCTCAGCCCCCTCCAGCATACAGTCCCATGTAAGAATCATCGCTCCCCTCTCTCAGCCCCCTCCAGCATACAGTCCCATGTAAGAATCATCGCTCCCCTCTCTCAGCCCCCTCCAGCATACAGTCCCATGTAAGAATCATCGATCCCCTCTTTCAGCCACCTCCAGCATACAGTCCCATGTAAGAATAATAGCTTCCCTCTTTCAGCCACCTCCAGCATACAGTCACATGTAATAATCATCGCCCCCTCATTCAGCCACCTCCAGCATACAGTCCCATGTAAGAATCATCGCTCCCTCTTTCAGCCACCTCCAGCATACAGTCCCATGTAAGAATTATCGCTCCCCTCTTTCAGCCACCTCCAGCATACAGTCCCATGTAAGAATCATCGCTTTGCTCTTTCAGCCACCTCCAGAATACAGTCCCATGTAAGAATCATCGCTCCCCTCTTTCAGCCCCTCCAGCATACAGTCCCATGTAAGAATCATCGCTCCCCTCTTTCAGCCCCCCAGCATACAGTCCCATGTAAGAATCATCGCTTCCCTCTTTCAGCCTCCTCCAGCATACAGTCCCATGTAAGAATCATCGCTTCCCTCTTTCAGCCTCCTCCAGTATACAGTCCCATGTAAGAATCATCGCTCCCTCTCTCAGCCCCCTCCAGCATACAGTCCCATGTAAGAATCATCGCTCCCCTCTCTCAGCCCCCTACAGCATACAGTCCCATGTAAGAATCATCGCTTTGCTCTTTCAGCCACCTCCAGAATACAGTCCCATGTAAGAATCATCGCTCCCCTCTTTCAGCCCCTCCAGCATACAGTCCCATGTAAGAATCATCGCTCCCCTCTTTCAGCCCCTCCAGCATACAGTCCCATGTAAGAATCATCGCTCCCCTCTTTCAGCCCCTCCAGCATACAGTCCCATGTAAGAATCATCGCTCCCCTCTCTCAGCCCCCTACAGCATACAGTCCCATGTAAGAATCATCGCTTTGCTCTTTCAGCCACCTCCAGAATACAGTCCCATGTAAGAATCATCGCTACCCTCTTTCAGCCCCTCCAGCATACAGTCCCATGTAAGAATCATCGCTCCCCTCTTTCAGCCCCTCCAGCATACAGTCCCATGTAATAATCATCGTCCCTCTTTCAGCCCCTCCAGCATACAGTCCCATGTAATAATCATCGCTCCCCTCTTTCAGCCCCTCCAGCATACAGTCCCATGTAATAATCATCGCTCCCTCTTTCAGCCACCTCCAGCATACAGACCCATGCAAGAATCATCGCTCCCCTCTTTCAGCCTCCTCCAGCATACAGTCCCATGTAAGAATCATCGCTCCCCTCTTTCAGCCCCTCCAGCATACAGTCCCATGCAAGAATCATTGCTCCTCTCTTTCAGCCTCCTCCTGCATACAGTCCCATGTAAGAATCATTGCTTCCCTCTTTCAGCCTCCTCCAGCATACAGTCCCATGTAAGAATCTTCGCTCCCCTCTTTCAGCCCCCTCCAGCATACAGTCCCATGTAAGAATCATCGCTCCCCTCTTTCAGCCTCCTCCAGCATACAGTCCCATGTAATAATCATCGCTCCCTCTTTCAGCCACCTCCAGCATACAGACCCATGCAAGAATCATCGCTCCCCTCTTTCAGCCTCCTCCAGCATACAGTCCCATGTAAGAATCATCGCTCCCCTCTTTCAGCCCCTCCAGCATACAGTCCCATGCAAGAATCATTGCTCCTCTCTTTCAGCCCCCTCCAGCATACAGTCCCATGTAATAATCATCGCCCCCCATTCAGTCTCCTCCAGCATACAGTCCCATGTAATAATCATCGCTCCCCTCTCTCAGCCCCCTCCAGCATACAGTCCCATGTAAGAATCATCACTCCCCTCTTTCAGCCCCACCAACATACAGTCCCATGTAAGAATCATCGCTCCTCTCTTTCAGCCTCCTCCAGAATACAGTCCCATGTAAGAATCATCGCTCCCCTCTTTCAGCCCCCTCCAGCATACAGTCCCATGTAAGAATCATCGCTCCCCTCTTTCAGCCTCCTCCAGCATACAGTCCCTTGTAATAATCATCGCTCCCTTTTTAAGCCTCCTCCAGCATACAGTCCCATGTAAGAATCATCGCTTTGCTCTTTCAGCCACCTCCAGCATACAGTCCCATGTAAGAATCATCGCTTTGCTCTTTCAGCCACCTCCAGCATACAGTCCCATGTAAGAATCATCACTCCCCTCTTTCAGCCCCTCCAGCATACAGTCCCATGTAAGAATCATCGCTCCCCTCTTTCAGCCACCTCCAGCATACAGTCCCATGTAAGAATCATCGCTTTGCTCTTTCAGCCACCTCCAGCATACAGTCCCATGTAAGAATCATCACTCCCCTCTTTCAGCCCCTCCAGCATACAGTCCCATGTAAGAATCATCGCCCCCCTCTTTCAGCCCCTCCAGCATACAGTCCCATGCAAGAATCATTGCTCCTCTCTTTCAGCCTCCTCCTGCATACAGTCCCATGTAAGAATCATTGCTTCCCTCTTTCAGCCTCCTCCAGCATACAGTCCCATGTAAGAATCATCGCTCCCCTCTTTCAGCCCCACCAGCATACAGTCCCATGAAAGAATCATCGCTTCCCTCTTTCAGCCCTCCAGCATACAGTCCCATGTAATAATCATCGCTCCCCTCTCTCAGCCCCCTCCAGCATACAGTCCCATGTAAGAATCATCGCTCCCCTCTTTGTCTCCTCCAGCATACAGTCCCATGTAAGAATCATCGCTCCCCTCTTTCAGCCCCACCAGCATACAGTCCCATGTAAGAATCATCGCTCCCCTCTCTCAGCCCCCTCCAGCATACAGTCCCATGTAAGAATCATCGATCCCCTCTTTCAGCCACCTCCAGCATACAGTCCCATGTAAGAATAATCGCTTCCCTCTTTCAGCCCCCTCCAGCATACAGTCCCATGTAAGAATCATCGCTTCCCTCTTTCAGCCCCTCCAGCATACAGTCCCATGTAAGAATCATCGCTCCCCTCTTTCAGCCCCCTCCAGCATACAGTCCCATGTAAGAATCATCGCTCCCCTCTCTCAGCCCCCTCCAGCATACAGTCCCATGTAAGAATCATTTCTCCCCTCTTTCAGACCCCTCCAGCATACAGTCCCATGTAAGAATCATCGCTCCCCTCTTTCAGCCACCTCCAGCATACAGTCCCATATAAGAATCATCGCTCCCCTCTTTCAGCCTCCTCCAGCATACAGTCCCATGTAAGAATCATCGCTCCCCTCTTTCAGCCCCACCAGCATACAGTCCCATGTAAGAATCATCGCTCCCCTCTCTCAGCCCCCTCCAGCATACAGTCCCATGTAAGAATCATCGATCCCCTCTTTCAGCCACCTCCAGCATACAGTCCCATGTAAGAATAATCGCTTCCCTCTTTCAGCCCCCTCCAGCATACAGTCCCATGTAAGAATCATCGCTTCCCTCTTTCAGCCCCTCCAGCATACAGTCCCATGTAAGAATCATCGCTCCCCTCTTTCAGCCCCCTCCAGCATACAGTCCCATGTAAGAATCATCGCTCCCCTCTCTCAGCCCCCTCCAGCATACAGTCCCATGTAAGAATCATTGCTCCCCTCTCTCAGCCCCCTATAGCATACAGTCCCATGTAAGAATCATCGCTCCCCTCTCTCAGCCCCCTCCAGCATACAGTCCCATGTAAGAATCATTTCTCCCCTCTTTCAGACCCCTCCAGCATACAGTCCCATGTAAGAATCATCGCTCCCCTCTTTCAGCCACCTCCAGCATACAGTCCCATATAAGAATCATCGCTCCCCTCTTTCAGCCTCCTCCAGCATACAGTCCCATGTAAGAATCATCGCTCCCCTCTTTCAGCCTCCTCCAGCATACAGTCCCATGTAAGAATTATCGCTCCCCTCTCTCAGCCCCTCCAGCATACAGTCACATGTAAGAATCATCGCTCCCCTCTTTCAGCCTCCTCCAGCATACAGTCCCATGTAAGAATCATCGCTCCCTCTTTCAGCCTCCTCCAGCATACAGTCCCATGTAAGAATCATCGCTCCGTCTTTCAGCCACCTCCAGAATACAGTCCCATGTAAGAATCATCGCTCCCCTCTTTCAGCCTCCTCCAGCATACAGTCCCATGTAATAATCATCGCTCCCTCTTTCAGCCTCCTCCAGTATACAGTCCCATGTAAGAATCATCGCTCCATTCTTTCAGCAACCTCCAGAATACAGTCCCATGTAATAATCATTGCTCCCTCTTTCAGCCTCCTCCAGCATACAGTCCCATGTAAGAATCATCGCTCCCTCTTTCAGCCTCCTCCAGCATACAGTCCCATGTAAGAATCATCGCTCCGTCTTACAGCCTCCTCCAGCATACAGTCCCATGTAAGAATAATCGCTCCCCTCTTTCAGCCTCCTCCAGCATACAGTCCCATGTAATAATCATCGCTTCCCTCTTTCAGCCTCCTCCAGCATACAGTCCCATGTAAGAATCATCGCTCCCTCTTTCAGCCACCTCCAGAATACAGTCCCATGTAAGAATCATCGCTCCCCTCTTTCAGCCTCCTCCAGCATACAGTCCCATGTAATAATCATCGCTCCCTCTTTCAGCCTCCTCCAGTATACAGTCCCATGTAAGAATCATCGCTCCATTCTTTCAGCAACCTCCAGAATACAGTCCCATGTAATAATCATTGCTCCCTCTTTCAGCCTCCTCCAGCATACAGTCCCATGTAAGAATCATCGCTCCCTCTTTCAGCCACCTCCAGCATACAGTCCCATGTTAGAATCATCGCTCCCCTCTTTCAGACACCTCTAGCATACAGTCCCATGTAAGAATCATCGCTCCCCTCTCTCAGTACCACCAGCATACAGTCCCATGTAAGAATCATCGCTCCCCTGTTTCAGCCTCCTCCAACATACAGTCCCATGTAAGAATCATCGCTCCCCTCTTTCAGCCCCCTCCAGCATACAGTCCCATGTAATAATCATCGCTTCCCTCTTTCAGCCACCTCCAGCATACAGTCCCATGTAAGAATCATCGCTCCCCTCTTTCAGCCTCCTCCAGCATACAGTCCCATGTAAGAATCATCGCTCCCCTCTTTCAGCCTCCTCCAGCATACAGTCCCATGTAAGAATTATCGCTCCCCTCTCTCAGCCCCTCCAGCATACAGTCACATGTAAGAATCATCGCTCCCCTCTTTCAGCCTCCTCCAGCATACAGTCCCATGTAAGAATCATCGCTCCCCTCTTTCAGCCCCCTCCAGCATACAGTCCCATGTAATAATCATCGCTCCCCTCTTTCAGGATCCTCCAGCATACAGTCCCATGTAAGAATCATCGCTCCCCTCTTAAAGCCCCTCCACCATACAGTCCCATGTAAGAATCACAGCTCCCCTCTTTCAACCTCCTCCAGCATACAGTCCCATGTAAGAATCATCGCTTCCTCTTTCAGCCTCCTCCAGCATACAGTCCCATGTAAGTATCATCGCTCCCCTCTTTCAGCCTCCTCCAGCATACAGTCCCATGTAAGAATCATCGCTCCCTCTTTCAGCCACCTCCAGCATACAGTCCCATGTAAGAATCATCGCTCCCCTCTTTCAGCCTCCTCCAGCAAACAGTCCCATGTAATAATCATTGCTCCCGTCTTTCAGCCCATCCAGCATACAGTCCCATGTAATAATCATCGCTCCCTCTTTCAGCCACCTCCAGAATACAGTCCCATGTAAGAATCATCGCTCCCCTCTTTCAGCCTCCTCCAGCATACAGTCCCATGTAATAATCATCGCTCCCTCTTTCAGCCTCCTCCAGTATACAGTCCCATGTAAGAATCATCGCTCCATTCTTTCAGCAACCTCCAGAATACAGTCCCATGTAATAATCATTGCTCCCTCTTTCAGCCTCCTCCTGCATACAGTCCCATGTAAGAATCATTGCTTCCCTCTTTCAGCCTCCTCCAGCATACAGTCCCATGTAAGAATCATCGCTCCCCTCTTTCAGCCTCCTCCAGCATACAGTCCCATGTAATAATCATCGCTCCCTCTTTCAGCCACCTCCAGCATACAGACCCATGCAAGAATCATCGCTCCCCTCTTTCAGCCTCCTCCAGCATACAGTCCCATGTAAGAATCATCGCTCCCCTCTTTCAGCCCCTCCAGCATACAGTCCCATGCAAGAATCATTGCTCCTCTCTTTCAGCCCCCTCCAGCATACAGTCCCATGTAATAATCATCGCCCCTCATTCAGTCTCCTCCAGCATACAGTCCCATGTAATAATCATCGCTCCCCTCTCTCAGCCCCCTCCAGCATACAGTCCCATGTAAGAATCATCACTCCCCTCTTTCAGCCCCACCAACATACAGTCCCATGTAAGAATCATCGCTCCTCTCTTTCAGCCTCCTCCAGAATACAGTCCCATGTAAGAATCATCGCTCCCCTCTTTCAGCCCCCTCCAGCATACAGTCCCATGTAAGAATCATCGCTCCCCTCTTTCAGCCTCCTCCAGCATACAGTCCCTTGTAATAATCATCGCTCCCTTTTTAAGCCTCCTCCAGCATACAGTCCCATGTAAGAATCATCGCTTTGCTCTTTCAGCCACCTCCAGCATACAGTCCCATGTAAGAATCATCGCTTTGCTCTTTCAGCCACCTCCAGCATACAGTCCCATGTAAGAATCATCACTCCCCTCTTTCAGCCCCTCCAGCATACAGTCCCATGTAAGAATCATCGCCCCCCTCTTTCAGCCCCTCCAGCATACAGTCCCATGCAAGAATCATTGCTCCTCTCTTTCAGCCTCCTCCTGCATACAGTCCCATGTAAGAATCATTGCTTCCCTCTTTCAGCCTCCTCCAGCATACAGTCCCATGTAAGAATCATCGCTCCCCTCTTTCAGCCCCACCAGCATACAGTCCCATGAAAGAATCATCGCTTCCCTCTTTCAGCCCTCCAGCATACAGTCCCATGTAATAATCATCGCTCCCCTCTCTCAGCCCCCTCCAGCATACAGTCCCATGTAAGAATCATCGCTCCCCTCTTTGTCTCCTCCAGCATACAGTCCCATGTAAGAATCATCGCTCCCCTCTTTCAGCCCCACCAGCATACAGTCCCATGTAAGAATCATCGCTCCCCTCTCTCAGCCCCCTCCAGCATACAGTCCCATGTAAGAATCATCGATCCCCTCTTTCAGCCACCTCCAGCATACAGTCCCATGTAAGAATAATCGCTTCCCTCTTTCAGCCCCCTCCAGCATACAATCCCATGTAAGAATCATCGCTTCCCTCTTTCAGCCCCTCCAGCATACAGTCCCATGTAAGAATCATCGCTCCCCTCTTTCAGCCCCCTCCAGCATACAGTCCCATGTAAGAATCATCGCTCCCCTCTCTCAGCCCCCTCCAGCATACAGTCCCATGTAAGAATCATTGCTCCCCTCTCTCAGCCCCCTATAGCATACAGTCCCATGTAAGAATCATCGCTCCCCTCTCTCAGCCCCCTCCAGCATACAGTCCCATGTAAGAATCATTTCTCCCCTCTTTCAGACCCCTCCAGCATACAGTCCCATGTAAGAATCATCGCTCCCCTCTTTCAGCCACCTCCAGCATACAGTCCCATGTAAGAATCATCGCTCCCCTCTTTCAGCCTCCTCCAGCATACAGTCCCATGTAAGAATCATCGCTCCCCTCTTTCAGCCTCCCTCCAGCATACAGTCCCATGTAAGAATTATCGCTCCCCTCTCTCAGCCCCTCCAGCATACAGTCACATGTAAGAATCATCGCTCCCCTCTTTCAGCCTCCTCCAGCATACAGTCCCATGTAAGAATCATCGCTCCCCTCTTTCAGCCCCCTCCAGCATACAGTCCCCATGTAATAATCATCGCTCCCCTCTTTCAGGATACTCCAGCATACAGTCCCATGTAAGAATCATCGCTCCCCTCTTTAAGCCCCTCCACCATACAGTCCCATGTAAGAATCACAGCTTCCCTCTTTTAGCCTCCTCCAGCATACAGTCCCATGTAATAATCAGCGCTCCCTCTTTCTGCCTCCTCCAGTATACAGTCCCATGTAAGAATCATCGCTCCCTCTTTCAGCCTCCTCCAGCATACAGTCCATGTAAGAATCATCGCTCCGTCTTACAGCCTCCTCCAGCATACAGTCCATGTAAGAATAATCGCTCCCCCTCTTTCAGCCTCCTCCAGGATACAGTCCCATGTAGAATCATCGCTCCCTCTGTCTCCTCCAGCATACAGTCCCATGTAATAATCATCGCTTCCCTCTTTCAGCCTCCTCCAGCATACAGTCCCATGTAAGAATCATCGCTCCTCTTTCAGCCACCTCCAGCATACAGTCCCATGTAAGAATCATCGCTCCCCTCTTTCAGCCTCCTCCAGCAAACAGTCCCATGTAATAATCATTGCTCCCGTCTTTCAGCCCCTCCAGCATACAGTCCCATGTAATAATCATCGCTCCCTCTTTCAGCCACCTCCAGAATACAGTCCCATGTAAGAATCATCGCTCCCCTCTTTCAGCCTCCTCCAGCATACAGTCCCATGTTAATAATCATCGCTCCCTCTTTCAGCCAGTATACAGTCCCATGTAAGAATCATCGCTCCATTCTTTCAGCAACCTCCAGAATACAGTCCCATGTAATAATCATTGCTCCCTCTTTCAGCCCCCTCCAGCATACAGTCCCATGTAATAATTCATTGCTTCCCTCTTTCAGCCTCCTCCAGCATACAGTCCCATGTAAGAATCATCGCCCCCCTCTTTCAGCCACCTCCAGCATACAGTCCATGTTAGAATCATCGCTCCCCTCTTTCAGACACCTCTAGCATACAGTCCCATGTAAGAATCATCGCTCCCCTCTCTCAGTACCACCAGCATACAGTCCCATGTAAGAATCATCGCTCCCCTGTTTCAGCCTCCTCCAACATACAGTCCCATGTAAGAATCATCGCTCCCCCTCTTTCAGCCCCCTCCAGCATACAGTCCCATGTAATAATCATCGCTTCCCTCTTTCAGCCACCTCCAGCATACAGTCCCATGTAAGAATCATCGCTCCCCTCTTTCAGCCTCTCCAGCATAC
The DNA here is from genome assembly GCF_050947455.1 of Rhinoderma darwinii. Lineage (NCBI taxonomy): Eukaryota > Metazoa > Chordata > Amphibia > Anura > Rhinodermatidae > Rhinoderma > Rhinoderma darwinii. The sequence continues at coordinate 50,567 of NW_027464550.1, forward strand.
AGTCCCATGTAAGAATCATCGCTCCCCCTCTTTCAGCCTCCTCCAGCATACAGTCCCATGTAAGAATTATCGCTCCCCTCTCTCAGCCCCTCCAGCATACAGTCACATGTAAGAATCATCGCTCCCCTCTTTCAGCCTCCTCCAGGATACAGTCCCATGTAAGAATCATCGCTCCCCTCTGTCTCCTCCAGCATACAGTCCCATGTAATAATCATCGCTTCCCTCTTTCAGCCTCCTCCAGCATACAGTCCCATGTAAGAATCATCGCTCCCTCTTTCAGCCACCTCCAGCATACAGTCCCATGAAGAATCAACGCTCCCCTCTTTCAGCCTCCTCCAGCAAACAGTCCCATGTAATAATCATTGCTCCCGTCTTTCAGCCCCTCCAGCATACAGTCCCATGTAATAATCATCGCTCCCTCTTTCAGCCACCTCCAGAATACAGTCCCATGTAAGAATCATCGCTCCCCTCTTTCAGCCTCCTCCAGCATACAGTCCATGTAATAATCATCGCTCCCTCTTTCAGCCTCCTCCAGTATACAGTCCCATGTAAGAATCATCGCTCCATTCTTTCAGCCTCCTCCAGCTACAGTCCCATGTAATAATCATTGCTTCCCTCTTTCAGGCCTCCTCCAGCATACAGTCCCATGTAAGAATCATCGCTCCCTCTTTCAGCACCTCCAGCATACAGTCCCATGTTAGAATCATCGCTCTCCTCTTTCAGACACCTCTAGCATACAGTCCCATGTTAAGAATCATCGCTCCCCTCTCTCAGTACCACCAGCATACAGTCCCATGTAAGAATCATCGCTCCCCTGTTTCAGCCTCCTCCAACATACAGTCCCATGTAAGAATCATCGCTCCCCTCTTTCAGCCCCCTCCAGCATACAGTCCATGTAATAATCATCGCTTCCCTCTTTCAGCCACCCTCCAGCATACAGTCCCATGTAAGAATCATCGCTCCCCTCTTTCAGCCTCCTCCAGCATACAGTCCCATGTAAGAATCATCGCTCCCCTCTTTCCAGCCTCCTCCAGCATACAGTCCCCATGTAAGAATTATCGCTCCCCTCTCTCAGCCCCTCCAGCATACAGTCACATGTAAGAATCATCGCTCCCCTCTTTCAGCCTCCTCCAGCATACAGTCCCATGAAAGAATCATCGCTCCCCTCTTTCAGCCCCCTCCAGCATACAGTCCCATGTAATAATCATCGCTCCCCTCTTTCAGGATCCTCCAGCATACAGTCCCATGTAAGAATCATCGCTCCCCTCTTAAAGCCCCTCCACCATACAGTCCCATGTAAGAATCACAGCTCCCCTCTTTCAACCTCCTCCAGCATACAGTCCCATGTAAGAATCATCGCTTCCTCTTTCAGCCTCCTCCAGCATACAGTCCCATGTAAGTATCATCGCTCCCCTCTTTCAGCCTCTCCAGCATACAGTCCCATGTAAGAATCATCGCTCCCTCTTTCAGCCACCTCCAGCATACAGTCCCATGTAAGAATCATCGCTCCACTCTTTCAGCCTCCTCCAGCAAACAGTCCCATGTAATAATCATTGCTCCGTCTTTCAGCCCCTCCAGCATACAGTCCCATGTAATAATCATCGCTCCCTCTTTCAGCCACCTCCAGAATACAGTCCCATGTAAGAATCATCGCTCCCCTCTTTCAGCCTCCTCCAGCATACAGTCCCATGTAATAATCATCGCTCCCTCTTTCAGCCTCCTCCAGTATACAGTCCCATGTAAGAATCATCGCTCCATTCTTTCAGCAACCTCCCAGAATACAGTCCCATGTAATTAATCATTGCTCCCTCTTTCAGCCTCCTCCTGCATACAGTCCCATGTAAGAATCATTGCTTCCCTCTTTCAGCCTCCTCCAGCATACAGTCCCATGTAAGAATCATCGCTCCCCTCTTTCAGCCCCCTCCAGCATACAGTCCCATGTAAGAATCATCGCTCCCCTCTTTCAGCCTCCTCCAGCATACAGTCCCATGTAATAATCATCGCTCCCTCTTTCAGCCACCTCCAGCATACTGACCCATGCAAGAATCATCGCTCCCCTCTTTCAGCCTCCTCCAGCATACAGTCCCATGTAAGAATCATCGCTCCCCTCTTTCAGCCCCTCCAGCATACAGTCCCATGCAAGAATCATTGCTCCTCCCTTTCAGCCCCCTCCAGCATACAGTCCCATGTAATAATCATCGCCCCTCATTCAGTCTCCTCCAGCATACAGTCCCATGTAATAATCATCGCTCCCCTCTCTCAGCCCCCTCCAGCATACAGTCCCATGTAAGAATCATCACTCCCCTCTTTCAGCCCCACCAACATACAGTCCCATGTAAGAATCATCGCTCCTCTCTTTCAGCCTCCTCCAGAATACAGTCCCATGTAAGAATCATCGCTCCCCTCTTTCAGCCCCCTCCAGCATACAGTCCCATGTAAGAATCATCGCTCCCCTCTTTCAGCCTCCTCCAGCATACAGTCCCTTGTAATAATCATCGCTCCCTTTTTAAGCCTCCTCCAGCATACAGTCCCATGTAAGAATCATCGCTTTGCTCTTTCAGCCACCTCCAGCATACAGTCCCATGTAAGAATCATCGCTTTGCTCTTTCAGCCACCTCCAGCATACAGTCCCATGTAAGAATCATCACTCCCCTCTTTCAGCCCCTCCAGCATACAGTCCCATGTAAGAATCATCGCCCCCCTCTTTCAGCCCCTCCAGCATACAGTCCCATGCAAGAATCATTGCTCCTCTCTTTCAGCCTCCTCCTGCATACAGTCCCATGTAAGAATCATTGCTTCCCTCTTTCAGCCTCCTCCAGCATACAGTCCCATGTAAGAATTATCGCTCCCCTCTCTCAGCCCCTCCAGCATACAGTCACATGTAAGAATCATCGCTCCCCTCTTTCAGCCTCCTCCAGCATACAGTCCCATGTAAGAATCATCGCTCCCCTCTTTCAGCCCCCTCCAGCATACAGTCCCATGTAATAATCATCGCTCCCCTCTTTCAGGATCCTCCAGCATACAGTCCCATGTAAGAATCATCGCTCCCCTCTTAAAGCCCCTCCACCATACAGTCCCATGTAAGAATCACAGCTCCCCTCTTTCAACCTCCTCCAGCATACAGTCCCATGTAAGAATCATCGCTTCCTCTTTCAGCCTCCTCCAGCATACAGTCCCATGTAAGTATCATCGCTCCCCTCTTTCAGCCTCCTCCAGCATACAGTCCCATGTAAGAATCATCGCTCCCTCTTTCAGCCACCTCCAGCATACAGTCCCATGTAAGAATCATCGCTCCCCTCTTTCAGCCTCCTCCAGCAAACAGTCCCATGTAATAATCATTGCTCCCGTCTTTCAGCCCCTCCAGCATACAGTCCCATGTAATAATCATCGCTCCCTCTTTCAGCCACCTCCAGAATACAGTCCCATGTAAGAATCATCGCTCCCCTCTTTCAGCCTCCTCCAGCATACAGTCCCATGTAATAATCATCGCTCCCTCTTTCAGCCTCCTCCAGTATACAGTCCCATGTAAGAATCATCGCTCCATTCTTTCAGCAACCTCCAGAATACAGTCCCATGTAATAATCATTGCTCCCTATTTCAGCCTCCTCCTGCATACAGTCCCATGTAAGAATCATTGCTTCCCTCTTTCAGCCTCCTCCAGCATACAGTCCCATGTAAGAATCATCGCTCCCCTCTTTCAGCCCCCTCCAGCATACAGTCCCATGTAAGAATCATCGCTCCCCTCTTTCAGCCTCCTCCAGCATACAGTCCCATGTAATAATCATTGCTCCCTCTTTCAGCCTCCTCCTGCATACAGTCCCATGTAAGAATCATTGCTTCCCTCTTTCAGCCTCCTCCAGCATACAGTCCCATGTAAGAATCATCACTCCCCTCTTTCAGCCCCACCAACATACAGTCCCATGTAAGAATCATCGCTCCTCTCTTTCAGCCTCCTCCAGAATACAGTCCCATGTAAGAATCATCGCTCCCCTCTTTCAGCCCCCTCCAGCATACAGTCCCATGTAAGAATCATCGCTCCCCTCTTTCAGCCTCCTCCAGCATACAGTCCCTTGTAATAATCATCGCTCCCTTTTTAAGCCTCCTCCAGCATACAGTCCCATGTAAGAATCATCGCTTTGCTCTTTCAGCCACCTCCAGCATACAGTCCCATGTAAGAATCATCGCTTTGCTCTTTCAGCCACCTCCAGCATACAGTCCCATGTAAGAATCATCACTCCCCTCTTTCAGCCCCTCCAGCATACAGTCCCATGTAAGAATCATCGCCCCCCTCTTTCAGCCCCTCCAGCATACAGTCCCATGCAAGAATCATTGCTCCTCTCTTTCAGCCTCCTCCTGCATACAGTCCCATGTAAGAATCATTGCTTCCCTCTTTCAGCCTCCTCCAGCATACAGTCCCATGTAAGAATCATCGCTCCCCTCTTTCAGCCCCACCAGCATACAGTCCCATGAAAGAATCATCGCTTCCCTCTTTCAGCCCTCCAGCATACAGTCCCATGTAATAATCATCGCTCCCCTCTCTCAGCCCCCTCCAGCATACAGTCCCATGTAAGAATCATCGCTCCCCTCTTTGTCTCCTCCAGCATACAGTCCCATGTAAGAATCATCGCTCCCCTCTTTCAGCCCCACCAGCATACAGTCCCATGTAAGAATCATCGCTCCCCTCTCTCAGCCCCCTCCAGCATACAGTCCCATGTAAGAATCATCGATCCCCTCTTTCAGCCACCTCCAGCATACAGTCCCATGTAAGAATAATCGCTTCCCTCTTTCAGCCCCCTCCAGCATACAGTCCCATGTAAGAATCATCGCTTCCCTCTTTCAGCCCCTCCAGCATACAGTCCCATGTAAGAATCATCGCTCCCCTCTTTCAGCCCCCTCCAGCATACAGTCCCATGTAAGAATCATCGCTCCCCTCTCTCAGCCCCCTCCAGCATACAGTCCCATGTAAGAATCATTGCTCCCCTCTCTCAGCCCCCTATAGCATACAGTCCCATGTAAGAATCATCGCTCCCCTCTTTCAGCCTCCTCCAGCATACAGTCCCATGTAAGAATCATCGCTCCCCTCTTTCAGCCTCCTCCAGCATACAGTCCCATGTAAGAATTATCGCTCCCCTCTCTCAGCCCCTCCAGCATACAGTCACATGTAAGAATCATCGCTCCCCTCTTTCAGCCTCCTCCAGCATACAGTCCCATGTAAGAATCATCGCTCCCCTCTTTCAGCCCCCTCCAGCATACAGTCCCATGTAATAATCATCGCTCCCCTCTTTCAGGATACTCCAGCATACAGTCCCATGTAAGAATCATCGCTCCCCTCTTTAAGCCCCTCCACCATACAGTCCCATGTAAGAATCACAGCTTCCCTCTTTTAGCCTCCTCCAGCATACAGTCCCATGTAATAATCAGCGCTCCCTCTTTCTGCCTCCTCCAGTATACAGTCCCATGTAAGAATCATCGCTCCCTCTTTCAGCCTCCTCCAGCATACAGTCCCATGTAAGAATCATCGCTCCGTCTTACAGCCTCCTCCAGCATACAGTCCCATGTAAGAATAATCGCTCCCCTCTTTCAGCCTCCTCCAGGATACAGTCCCATGTAAGAATCATCGCTCCCCTCTGTCTCCTCCAGCATACAGTCCCATGTAATAATCATCGCTTCCCTCTTTCAGCCTCCTCCAGCATACAGTCCCATGTAAGAATCATCGCTCCCTCTTTCAGCCACCTCCAGCATACAGTCCCATGTAAGAATCATCGCTCCCCTCTTTCAGCCTCCTCCAGCAAACAGTCCCATGTAATAATCATTGCTCCCGTCTTTCAGCCCCTCCAGCATACAGTCCCATGTAATAATCATCGCTCCCTCTTTCAGCCACCTCCAGAATACAGTCCCATGTAAGAATCATCGCTCCCCTCTTTCAGCCTCCTCCAGCATACAGTCCCATGTAATAATCATCGCTCCCTCTTTCAGCCTCCTCCAGTATACAGTCCCATGTAAGAATCATCGCTCCATTCTTTCAGCAACCTCCAGAATACAGTCCCATGTAATAATCATTGCTCCCTCTTTCAGCCTCCTCCAGCATACAGTCCCATGTAATAATCATTGCTTCCCTCTTTCAGCCTCCTCCAGCATACAGTCCCATGTAAGAATCATCGCTCCCTCTTTCAGCCACCTCCAGCATACAGTCCCATGTTAGAATCATCGCTCCCCTCTTTCAGACACCTCTAGCATACAGTCCCATGTAAGAATCATCGCTCCCCTCTCTCAGTACCACCAGCATACAGTCCCATGTAAGAATCATCGCTCCCCTGTTTCAGCCTCCTCCAACATACAGTCCCATGTAAGAATCATCGCTCCCCTCTTTCAGCCCCCTCCAGCATACAGTCCCATGTAATAATCATCGCTTCCCTCTTTCAGCCACCTCCAGCATACAGTCCCATGTAAGAATCATCGCTCCCCTCTTTCAGCCTCCTCCAGCATACAGTCCCATGTAAGAATCATCGCTCCCCACTTTCAGCCCCCTCCAGCATACAATCCCATGTAATAATCATCGCTCCCCTCTTTCAGGATCCTCCAGCATACAGTCCCATGTAAGAATCATCGCTCCCCTCTTTCAGGATCCTCCACCATACAGTCCCATGTAAGAATCACAGCTCCCCTCTTTCAACCTCCTCCAGCATACAGTCCCATGTAAGAATCATTGCTTCCTCTTTCAGCCTCCTCCAGCATACAGTCCCATGTAAGTATCATCGCTCCCCTCTTTCAGCCTCCTCCAGCATACAGTCCCATGTAAGAATCATCGCTCCCTCTTTCAGCCACCTCCAGCATACAGTCCCATGTAAGAATCATCGCTCCCCTCTTTCAGCCTCCTCCAGCAAACAGTCCCATGTAATAATCATTGCTCCCGTCTTTCAGCCCCTCCAGCATACAGTCCCATGTAATAATCATCGCTCCCTCTTTCAGCCACCTCCAGAATACAGTCCCATGTAAGAATCATCGCTCCATTCTTTCAGCAACCTCCAGAATACAGTCCCATGTAATAATCATTGCTCCCTCTTTCAGCCTCCTCCAGCATACAGTCCCATGTAAGAATCATCGCTCCCCTCTTTCAGCCTCCTCCAGCATACAGTCCCATGTAAGAATCATCGCTCCCCTCTTTCAGCCTCCTCCAGCATACAGTCCCATGTAATAATCATTGCTTCCCTCTTTCAGCCTCCTCCAGCATACAGTCCCATGTAAGAATCATCGCTCCCTCTTTCAGCCACCTCCAGCATACAGTCCCATGTTAGAATCATCGCTCCCCTCTTTCAGACACCTCTAGCATACAGTCCCATGTAAGAATCATCGCTCCCCTCTTTCAGCCTCCTCCAGCATACAGTCCCATGTAAGAATTATCGCTCCCCTCTCTCAGCCCCTCCAGCATACAGTCACATGTAAGAATCATCGCTCCCCTCTTTCAGCCTCCTCCAGCATACAGTCCCATGTAAGAATCATCGCTCCCCTCTTTCAGCCCCCTCCAGCATACAGTCCCATGTAATAATCATCGCTCCCCTCTTTCAGGATCCTCCAGCATACAGTCCCATGTAAGAATCATCGCTCCCCTCTTAAAGCCCCTCCACCATACAGTCCCATGTAAGAATCACAGCTTCCCTCTTTTAGCCTCCTCCAGCATACAGTCCCATGTAATAATCAGCGCTCCCTCTTTCAGCCTCCTCCAGCATACAGTCCCATGTAAGAATCATCGCTCCGTCTTACAGCCTCCTCCAGCATACAGTCCCATGTAAGAATAATCGCTCCCCTCTTTCAGCCTCCTCCAGGATACAGTCCCATGTAAGAATCATTGCTCCCCTCTGTATCCTCCAGCATACACTCCCATGTAATAATCATCGCTTCCCTCTTTCAGCTTCCTCCAGCATACAGTCCCATGTAAGAATCATCGCTCCCTCTTTCAGCCACCTCCAGCATACAGTCCCATGTAAGAATCATCGCTCCCCTCTTTCAGCCTCCTCCAGCATACAGTCCCATGTAATAATCATCGCTCCCTCTTTCAGCCTCCTCCAGTATACAGTCCCATGTAAGAATCATCGCTCCCTCTTTCAGCCTCCTCCAGTATACAGTCCCATCTAAGAATCATCGCTCCCCTCTTTCAGACCCCTCCAGCATACAGTCCCATGTAAGAATCATCGCTCCATTCTTTCAGCCTCCTCCAGCATACAGTCCCATGTAAGAATCATCGCTCCCCTCTTTCAGCCTCCTCCAGCATACAGTCCCATGTAAGAATCATCGCTCCCCTCTTTCAGCCTCCTCCAGCATACAGTCCCATGTAAGAATCATCGCTCCCCTCTCTCAGTACCACCAGCATACAGTCCCATGTAAGAATCATCGCTCCCCTGTTTCAGCCTCCTCCAACATACAGTCCCATCTAAGAATCATCGCTCCCCTCTTTCAGACACCTCTAGCATACAGTCCCATGTAAGAATCATCGCTCCATTCTTTCAGCAACCTCCAGAATACAGTCCCATGTAATAATCATTGCTCCCTCTTTCAGCCTTCAGCCTCCTCCAGCATACAGTCCCATGTAAGAATCATCGCTCCCCTCTTTCAGCCTCCTCCAGCATACAGTCCCATGTAAGAATCATCGCTCCCCTCTCTCAGTACCACCAGCATACAGTCCCATGTAAGAATCATCGCTCCCCTGTTTCAGCCTCCTCCAACATACAGTCCCATCTAAGAATCATCGCTCCCCTCTTTCAGACCCCTCCAGCATACAGTCCCATGTAAGAATCATCGCTCCCCTCTTTCAGACCCCTCCAGCATACAGTCCCATGTAATAATCATTGCTCCCTCTTTCAGCCTCCTCCAGCATACAGTCCCATGTAAGAATCATCGCTCCCCTCTTTCAGCCTCCTCCAACATACAGTCCCATCTAAGAATCATCGCTCCCCTCTTTCAGACCCCTCCAGCATACAGTCCCATGTAAGAATCATCGCTCCCCTCTTTCAGACCCCTCCAGCATACAGTCCCATGTAATAATCATTGCTCCCTCTTTCAGCCTCCTCCAGCATACAGTCCCATGTAAGAATCATCGCTCCCCTCTTTCAGCCTCCTCCAGCATACAGTCCCATGTAAGAATCATCGCTCCCCTCTTTCAGCCTCCTCCAGCATACAGTCCCATGTAAGAATCATCGCTCCCATCTTTCAGCCTCCTCCAGCATACAGTCCCATGTAAGAATCATCGCTCCCCTCTTTCAGCCCCTCCAGCATACAGTCACATGTAATAATCATCGCCCCCTCATTCAGCCACCTCCAGCATACAGTCCCATGTAAGAATCATCGCTCCCTCTTTCAGCCACCTCCAGCATACAGTCCCATGTAATAATGATCGCTCCCTCTTTCAGCCCCTCCAGCATACAGTCCCATGTAATAATCATTGCTCCCTCTTTCAGCCTCCTCCAGCATACAGTCCCATGTAATAATCATCTCTCCCTCTTTCAGCCCCTCCAGCATACAGTCCCATGTAAGAATCATCGCTCCCCTCTTTCAGCCCCTCCAACATACAGTCCCATGTAAGAATCATCGCTCCCCTCTTTCAGCCCCCTCCAGCATACAGTCCCATGTAAGAATCATCGCTCCCCTCTCTCAGCCTCCTCCAGCATACAGTCCCATGTAATAATCATTGCTCCCTCTTTCAGCCACCTCCAGCATACAGTCCCATGTAAGAATCATCGCTCCCTCTTTCAGCCACCTCCAGCATACAGTCCCATGTAATAATGATCGCTCCCTCTTTCAGCCCCTCCAGCATACAGTCCCATGTAATAATCATTGCTCCCTCTTTCAGCCACCTCCAGCATACAGTCCCTTGTAATAATCATCGCTCCCCTCTTTCAGCCACCTCCAGCATACAGTCCCATGTAATAATCATCTCTCCCTCTTTCAGCCCCTCCAGCATACAGTCCCATGTAAGAATCATCGCTCCCCTCTTTCAGCCCCTCCAACATACAGTCCCATGTAAGAATCATCGCTCCCCTCTTTCAGCCCCCTCCAGCATACAGTCCCATGTAATAATCATTGCTCCCATCTTTCAGCCCCTCCAGCATACAGTTCCATGTAAGAATCATCGCTCCCCTCTTTCAGCCACCTCCAGAATACAGTCCCATGTAAGAATCATCGCTCCCCTCTTTCAGCCCCTCCAGCATACAGTCCCATGTAAGAATCATCGCTTCCCTCTTTCAGCCTCCTCCAGCATACAGTCCCATGTAAGAATCATCGCTCCCCTCTTTCAGCCACCTCCAGCATACAGTCCCATGTAAGAATCATCGCTTTATTCTGGAGGTGGCTGAAAGAGCACAGTCCCATGTAAGAATCATCGCTCCCCTCTTTCAGCCCCTCCAGCATACAGTGCCATGTAAGAATCATCGCTCCCCTCTTTCAGCCTCCTCCAGTATACAGTCCCATGTAAGAATCATTGTTCCCTATTTCAGCCTCCTCCAGCATACAGTGCCATGTAATAATCAGCGCTCCCCTGTTTCAGCCTCCTCCAGCATACAGTCCCATCTAAGAATCATCGCTCTCCTCTTTCAGCCCCCTCCAGCATACAGTCCCATGTAAGAATCATCGCTCCCCTCTTTCAGCCTCCTCCAGCATACAGTCCCATGTAATAATCATCGCTCCCTCTTTCAGCCTCCTCCAGTATACAGTCCCATGTAAGAATCATCGCTCCCTATTTCAGCCTCCTCCAGCATACAGTGCCATGTAACAATCATTGCTCCCCTCTTTCAGCCCCCTCCAGCATACAGTCCCATGTAAGAATCATCACTCCCATCTTTCAGCCTCCTCCAGCATACAGTCCCATGTAAGAATCATTGCTCCCCTCTCTCAGCCCCTCCAGCATACAGTCCCATGTAAGAATCATTGCTCCCCTCTCTCAGACGCTCCAGCATACAGTCCCGTGTAAGAATCATCGCTCCCCTCTCTCAGCCCCCTCCAGCATACAGTCCCATGTAAGAATCATCGCTCCCCTCTCTCAGCCCCCTCCAGCATACAGTCCCATGTAAGAATCATCGCTCCCCTCTTTCAGCCTACTCCAGCATACAGTCCCATATAAGAATCATCGCTCCCCTCTTTCAGCCTCCTCCAGCATAGAGTCCCATGTATGAATCATCCCTCCCTCTTTCAGCCTCCTCCAGCATACAGTCCCATGTAAGAATCAGCGCTCCCTCTTTCAGCCTCCTCCAGCATACAGTCCCATGTAAGAATCATCGCTACCCTCATTCAGCCTCCTCCATCATACAGTCCCATGTAAGAATCAGCGCTCCCCTGTTTCAGCCTCCTCCAGCATACAGTCCCATGTAAGAATCAGCGCTCCCTCTTTCAGCCTCCTCCAGCATACAGTCCCATCTAAGAATCATCGCTCCCCTCTTTCAGCCACCTCCAGCATACAGTCCCATATAATAATCAGCGCTCCCCTATTTCAGCCCCTCCAGCATACAGTCCCATGTAAGAATCATTGCTCCCCTCTATCAGCCTCCTCCAGCATACAGTCCCATGTAAGAACCATTGCTCCCCTCTCTCAGCCCCTCCAGCATACAGTCCCATGTAAGAATCATTGCTCCCCTCTCTCAGACCCTCTAGCATACAGTCCCATGTAAGAATCATCGCTCCTCTCTGAGCCCCCTCCAGCATACAGTCCCATGTAAGAATCATCGCTCCCCTTTCAGCCCCCTCCAGCATACAGTCCCAAGTAAGAATCATCGCTCCCCTCTTTCAGCCACCTCCAGCATACAGTCCCATGTAAGAATCATCGCTCCCCTCTTTTAGCCTCCTCCAGCATACAATCCCATCTAAGAATCATCGCTCCCCTCTTTCAGCCTCCTCCTGCATACAGTCCCATGTAAGAATCATCGCTCCCCTCTTTCAGCCACCTCCAGCATAGAGTCCCATGTATGAATCATCCCTCCCTCTTTCAGCCTCCTCCAGCATACAGTCCCATGTAAGAATCAGCGCTCCCTCTTTCAGCCTCCTCCAGCATACAGTCCCATGTAAGAATCATCGCTCCCCTCTTTCAGACTCCTCCAGCATACAGTCCCATGTAAGAATCATCGCAACCCTCATTCAGCCTCCTCCATCATACAGTCCCATGTAAGAATCAGCGCTCCCCTGTTTCAGCCTCCTCCAGCATACAGTCCCATGTAAGAATCAGCGCTCCCTCTTTCAGCCTCCTCCAGCATACAGTCCCATCTAAGAATCATCGCTCCCCTCTTTCAGCCACCTCCAGCATACAGTCCCATATAATAATCAGCGCTCCCCTATTTCAGCCCCTCCAGCATACAGTCCCATGTAAGAATCATTGCTCCCCTCTATCAGCCTCCTCCAGCATACAGTCCCATGTAAGAACCATTGCTCCCCTCTCTCAGCCCCTCCAGCATACAGTCCCATGTAAGAATCATTGCTCCCCTCTCTCAGACCCTCTAGCATACAGTCCCATGTAAGAATCATCGCTCCTCTCTGAGCCCCCTCCAGCATACAGTCCCATGTAAGAATCATCGCTCCCCTTTCAGCCCCCTCCAGCATACAGTCCCATGTAAGAATCATTGCTCCCCTCTATCAGCCTCCTCCAGCATACAGTCCCATGTAAGAATCATTGCTCCCCTCTCTCAGCCCCTCCAGCATACAGTCCCATGTAAGAATCATTGCTTCCCTCTCAGACCCTCCAGCATACAGTCCCATGTAAGAATCATCACTCCCCTCTTACAGCCCCTCCAGCATACAGTCCGATGTAAGAATCATTGCTCCCCTCTTTCAGCCCCTTCAGCATACAGTCCCATGTAAGAATCATCGCTCCCTCTTTCAGCCTCCACCAGCATACAGTCCCATGTAAGAATCATTGCTCCCCTCTTTCAGCCTGATCCAGCATACAGTCCCATATAAGAATCATCGCTCCCCTCCTTCAGCCTCCTCCAGCATACAGTCCCATGTAAGAATCATCGCTCCCCTCTTTCAGCCACCTCCAGCATACAGTCCCATGTAAGAATCATCGCTCCCCTCTTTCAGCCTACTCCAGCATACAGTCCCATGTAAGAATCATTGCTCCCCTCTTTCAGACTCCTCCAGCATACAGTCCCATGTAAGAATCATCGCTCCCCTCTTTCAGCCTCCTCCAGCATACAGTCCCATGTAAGAATCAGCGCTACCCTGTTTCAGCCTCCTCCAGCATACAGTCCCATGTAAGAATCATCGCTCCCTCTCTCAGCCCCCTCCACCATACAGTCCCATGTAAGAATCATCGCTCCCTCTTTCAGCCTCCTCCAGCATACAGTCCCATGTAAGAACCATTGCTCCCCTCTCTCAGCCCCTCCAGCATACAGTCCCATGTAAGAATCATTGCTCCCCTCTCTCAGACCCTCTAGCATACAGTCCCATGTAAGAATCATCGCTCCTCTCTGAGCCCCCTCCAGCATACAGTCCCATGTAAGAATCATCGATCCCCTTTTAGCCCCCTCCAGCATACAGTCCCATGTAAGAATCATCGCTCCCCTCTTTCAGCCACCTCCAGCATACAGTCCCATGTAAGAATCAGCGCTCCCTCTTTCAGCCTCCTCCAGCATACAGTCCCATCTAAGAATCATCGCTCCCCTCTTTCAGCCACCTCCAGCATATAGTCCCATATAATAATCAGCGCTCCCCTATTTCAGCCCCTCCAGCATACAGTCCCATGTAAGAATCATCGCTCCCTCTTTCAGCCTCCTCCAGCATACAGTGCCATGTAAGAACCATTGCTCCCCTCTCTCAGCCCCTCCAGCATACAGTCCCATGTAAGAATCATTGCTCCCCTCTCTCAGACCCTCTAGCATACAGTCCCATGTAAGAATCATCGCTCCTCTCTGAGCCCCCTCAGCATACAGTCCCATGTAAGAATCATCGCTCCCCTCTTTCAGCCTCCTCCAGCATACAGTCCCATGTAAGAATCAGCGCTCCCCTGTTTCAGCCTCCTCCAGCATACAGTCCCATGTAAGAATCATCGCTCCCTCTCTCAGCCCCCTCCACCATACAGTCCCATGTAAGAATCATCGCTCCCTCTTTCAGCCTCCTCCAGCATACAGTCCCATGTAAGAACCATTGCTCCCCTCTCTCAGCCCCTCCAGCATACAGTCCCATGTAAGAATCATTGCTCCCCTCTCTCAGACCCTCTAGCATACAGTCCCATGTAAGAATCATCGCTCCTCTCTGAGCCCCCTCCAGCATACAGTCCCATGTAAGAATCATCGATCCCCTTTTAGCCCCCTCCAGCATACAGTCCCATGTAAGAATCATTGCTCCCCTCTCTCAGCCCCTCCAGCATACAGTCCCATGTAAGAATCATTGCTTCCCTCTCAGACCCTCCAGCATACAGTCCCATGTAAGAATCATCACTCCCCTCTTACAGCCCCTCCAGCATACAGTCCGATGTAAGAATCATTGCTCCCCTCTTTCAGCCCCTTCAGCATACAGTCTCATGTAAGAATCATCGCTCCCCTCTTTCAGCCTACTCCAGCATACAGTCCCATGTAAGAATCATTGCTCCCCTCTTTCAGACTCCTCCAGCATACAGTCCCATGTAAGAATCATCGCTCCCCTCTTTCAGCCTCCTCCAGCATACAGTCCCATGTAAGAATCAGCGCTCCCCTGTTTCAGCCTCCTCCAGCATACAGTCCCATGTAAGAATCAGCGCTCCCTCTTTCAGCCTCCTCCAGCATACAGTCCCATCTAAGAATCATCGCTCCCCTCTTTCAGCCACCTCCAGCATATAGTCCCATATAATAATCAGCGCTCCCCTATTTCAGCCCCTCCAGCATACAGTCCCATGTAAGAATCATCGCTCCCTCTTTCAGCCTCCTCCAGCATACAGTGCCATGTAAGAACCATTGCTCCCCTCTCTCAGCCCCTCCAGCATACAGTCCCATGTAAGAATCATTGCTCCCCTCTCTCAGACCCTCTAGCATACAGTCCCATGTAAGAATCATCGCTCCTCTCTGAGCCCCCTCAGCATACAGTCCCATGTAAGAATCATCGATCCCCTTTTAGCCCCCTCCAGCATACAGTCCCATGTAAGAATCATCGCTCCCCTCTTTCAGCCACCTCCAGCATACAGTCCCATGTAAGAATCATCGCTCCCCTCTTTTAGCCTCCTCCAGCATACAATCCCATCTAAGAATCATCGCTCCCCTCTTTCAGCCTCCTCCTGCATACAGTCCCATGTAAGAATCATCGTTCCCTATTTCAGCCTCCTCCAGCATACAGTCCCATGTAATAATCATCGCTCCCTCTTTCAGCCTCCTCCAGTATACAGTCCCATGTAAGAATCATCGTTCCCTATTTCAGCCTCCTCCAGCATACAGTGCCATGTAATAATCAGCGCTCCCCTGTTTCAGCCTCCTCCAGCATACAGTCCCATCTAAAAATCATCGCTCTCCTCTTTCAGCCCCCTCCAGCATACACTCCCATGTAAGAAGCATCGCTCCCCTCTTTCAGCCTCCTCCAGCATACAGTCCCATGTAATAATCATCGCTCCCTCTTTCAGCCTCCTCCAGTATACAGTCCCATGTAAGAATCATCGCTCCCTCTTTCAGCCTCCTCCAGCATACAGTCCCATGTAAGAATCATCGCTCCCTCTTTCAGTCTCCTCCAGCATACAGTCCCATGTAAGAATCATTGCTCCCCTCTTTCAGCCCCCTCCAGCATACAGTCCCATGTAAGAATCATCGCTCCCATCTTTCAGCCTCCTCCAGCATACAGTCCCATGTAAGAATCATCGCTCCCCTCTCTCAGCCCCCTCCAGCATACAGTCCCATGTAAGAATCATCGCTCTCCTCTCTCAGCCCCCTCCAGCATACAGTCCCATGTAAGAATCATCGCTCCCCTCTTTCAGCCTACTCCAGCATACAGTCCCATATAAGAATCATCGCTCCCCTCTTTCAGCCTCCTCCAGCATACTGTCCCATGTAAGAATCATCGCTCCCCTCTTTCAGACTCCTCCAGTCCCATGTAAGAATCATCGCAACCCTCATTCAGCCTCCTCCAGCATACAGTCCCATGTAAGAATCAGCGCTCCCCTGTTTCAGCCTCCTCCAGCATACAGTCCCATGTAAGAATCAGCGCTCCCTCTTTCAGCCTCCTCCAGCATACAGTCCCATCTAAGAATCATCGCTCCCCTCTTTCAGCCACCTCCAGCATACAGTCCCATATAATAATCAGCGCTCCCCTATTTCAGCCCCTCCAGCATACAGTCCCATGTAAGAATCATCGCTCCCTCTTTCAGCCTCCTCCAGCATACAGTCCCATGTAAGAATCATTGATCCCCCCTCTATCAGCCTCCTCCAGCATACAATCCCATGTAAGAACCATTGCTCCCCTCTCTCAGCCCCTCCAGCATACAGTCCCATGTAAGAATCATTGCTCCCCTCTCTCAGACCCTCTAGCATACAGTCCCGTGTAAGAATCATCGCTCCTCTCTGAGCCCCCTCCAGCATACAGTCCCATGTAAGAATCATCGCTCCCCTTTCAGCCCCCTCCAGCATACAGTCCCATGTAAGAATCATCGCTCCCCTCTTTCAGCCACCTCCAGCATACAGTCCCATGTAAGAATCATCGCTCCCCTCTTTTAGCCTCCTCCAGCATACAATCCCATCTAAGAATCATCGCTCCCCTCTTTCAGCCTCCTCCTGCATACAGTCCCATGTAAGAATCATCGCTCCCCTCTTTCAGCCACCTCCAGCATACAGTCCCATGTAATAATCAGTGCTCCTCTCTTTCAGCCTCCTCCAGCATACAGTCCATTGTAAGAATCAGCGCTCCCCTCTTTCAGCCTACTCCAGCATACAGTCCTATGTAAGAATCATTGCTCCCCTCTCTCTGCCCCTCCAGCATACAGTCCCATGTAAGAATCATTGCTCCCCTCTCAGACCCTCCAGCATACAGTCCCATGTAAGAATCATTGCTCCCCTCTATCAGCCTCCTCCAGCATACAGTCAAATGTAAGAATCATTGCTCCCCTCTATCAGCCTCCTCCAGCATACAGTCCCATGTAAGAATCATTGCTCCCCTCTCTCAGCCCCTCCAGCATACAGTCCCATGTAAGAATCATTGCTCCCCTCTCAGACCCTCCAGCATACAGTCCCATGTAAGAATCATCACTCCCCTCTTTCAGCCCCTCCAGCATGCAGTCCGATGTAAGAATCATTGCTCCCCTCTTTCAGCCCCTCCAGCATACAGTCCCATGTAAGAATCATCGCTCCCTCTTTCAGCCTCCTCCAGCATACAGTCCCATGTAAGAATCATCGCTCCCTCTTTCAGGCCTCCTCCAGCATACAGTCCCATGTAAGAATCATCGCTCCCCTCTTTCAGCCTCCTCCAGCATACAGTCCCATGTAAGAATCAGCGCTCCCTGTTTCAGCCTCCTCCAGCATACAGTCCCATGTAAGAATCATTGCTCCCCTCTCTCAGCCCCTCCAGCATACAGTCCCATGTAAGAATCGTTGCTCCCCTCTCAGACCCTCCAGCATACAGTCCCATGTAAGAATCATTGCTCCCCTCTATCAGCCTCCTCCAGCATACAGTCAAATGTAAGAATCATTGCTCCCCTCTATCAGCCTCCTCAGCATACAGTCCCATGTAAGAATCATTGCTCCCCTCTATCAGCCTCCTCCAGCATACAGTCAAATGTAAGAATCATTGCTCCCCTCTTTCAGCCCCTCCAGCATACAGTCCCATGTAAGAATCATTGCTCCCCTCTTTCAGCCTCCTCCAGCATACAGTCCCATGTAAAAATCAGCGCTCCCCTGTTTCAGCCTCCTCCAGCATACAGTCCCATGTAAGAATCAGTGCTCCCTCTTTCAGCCTCCTCCAGCATACAGTCCCATCTAAGAATCATCGCTCCGCTCTTTCAGCCACCTCCAGCATACAGTCCCATATAATAATCAGCGCTCCCCTATTTCAGCCCCTCCAGCATACAGTCCCATGTAAGAATCATCGCTCCCTCTTTCAGCCTCCTCCAGCATACAGTCCCATGTAAGAACCATTGCTCCCCTCTCTCAGCCCCTCCAGCATACAGTCCCATGTAAGAATCATTGCTCCCCTCTCTCAGACTCTCTAGCATACAGTCCCATGTAAGAATCATCGCTCCCCTTTCAGCCCCCTCCAGCATACAGTCCCATGTAAGAATCATCGCTCCCCTCTTTCAGCCACCTCCAGCATACAGTCCCATGTAAGAATCATCGCTCCCCTCTTTTAGCCTCCTCCAGCATACAATCCCATCTAAGAATCATCGCTCCCCTCTTTCAGCCTCCTCCTGCATACAGTCCCATGTAAGAATCATCGCTCCCCTCTTTCAGCCACCTCCAGAATACAGTCCCATGTAATAATCAGTGCTCCTCTCTTTCAGCCTCCTCCAGCATACAGTCCATTGTAAGAATCAGCGCTCCCCTCTTTCAGCCCCTCCAGTATACAGTCCCATGTAAGAATCATTGCTTCCCTCTTTCAGCCTCCTCCAGCATACAGTCCCATGTAAGAATCATCGCTCCCTCTCTCAGCCCCCTCCACCATACAGTCCCATGTAAGAATCATCGCTCCCCTCTTTCAGCCTCCTCCAGCATACAGTCCCATGTATGAATCATCCCTCCCTCTTTCAGCCCCCTCCAGCATACAGTCCCATGTAAGAATCATCGCTCCCCTCTTTCAGCCTCCTCCAGCATACAGTCCCATGTAAGAATCATCGCTCCCCTCTCTAAGCCCCTCCACCATACAGTCCCATGTAAGAATCACAGCTTCGCTCTTTCAGCCTCCTCCAGCATACAGTCCCATGTAATAATCAGCGCTCCATCTTTCAGCCTCCTCCAGCATACAGTCCCATGTAAGAATCATCGCTCCCTCTTTCAGCCTCCTCCAGTATACAGTCCCATGTAAGAATCATCGCTCCCTCTTTCAGCCTCCTCCAGCATACAGTCCCATGTTAGAATCATCGCTCCCCTCTTTCAGCCACCTCCAGCATACAGTCCCATGTAAGAATCATCGCTCCCCTGTTTTAGCCTCCTCCAACATACAGTCCCATCTAAGAATCATCGCTCCCCTCTTTCAGCCACCTCCAGAATACAGTCCCATGTAATAATCAGCGCTCCCCTCTTTCAGCCTCTTCCAGCATACAGTCCCATGTAGGAATCATCGCTCTTCTCCCTCAGCCCCTCCAGCATACAGTCCGATGCAAGAATCATTGCTCCCCTCTTTCAGCCCCTCCAGCATACAGTCCCAGGTAAGAATCATCGCTCCCCTCTTTCAGCCCCTCCAGCATACAGTCCCATGTAATAATCAGCGCTCCCCTCTTTCAGCCCCCTCCAGCATACATTCCCATGTAATAATCAGCGCTTCCCTCTTTCAGCCTCCTCCAGCATACAATCCCATGTAAGAACCATTGCTCCCCTCTCTCAGCCCCTCCAGCATACAGTCCCATGTAAGAATCATTGCTCCCCTCTCTCAGACCCTCTAGCATACAGTCCCGTGTAAGAATCATCGCTCCTCTCTGAGCCCCCTCCAGCATACAGTCCCATGTAAGAATCATCGCTCCCCTTTCAGCCCCCTCCAGCATACAGTCCCATGTAAGAATCATCGCTCCCCTCTTTCAGCCACCTCCAGCATACAGTCCCATGTAAGAATCATCGCTCCCCTCTTTTAGCCTCCTCCAGCATACAATCCCATCTAAGAATCATCGCTCCCCTCTTTCAGCCTCCTCCTGCATACAGTCCCATGTAAGAATCATCGCTCCCCTCTTTCAGCCACCTCCAGCATACAGTCCCATGTAATAATCAGTGCTCCTCTCTTTCAGCCTCCTCCAGCATACAGTCCATTGTAAGAATCAGCGCTCCCCTCTTTCAGCCTACTCCAGCATACAGTCCTATGTAAGAATCATTGCTCCCCTCTCTCTGCCCCTCCAGCATACAGTCCCATGTAAGAATCATTGGCTCCCCTCTCAGACCCTCCAGCATACAGTCCCATGTAAGAATCATTTCTCCCCTCTATCAGCCTCCTCCAGCATACAGTCAAATGTAAGAATCATTGCTCCCCTCTATCAGCCTCCTCCAGCATACAGTCCCATGTAAGAATCATTGCTCCCCTCTCTCAGCCCCTCCAGCATACAGTCCCATGTAAGAATCATTGCTCCCCTCTCAGACCCTCCAGCATACAGTCCCATGTAAGAATCATCACTCCCCTCTTTCAGCCCCTCCAGCATGCAGTCCGATGTAAGAATCATTGCTCCCCTCTTTCAGCCCCTCCAGCATACAGTCCCATGTAAGAATCATCGCTCCCTCTTTCAGCCCTCCTCCAGCATACAGTCCCATGTAAGAATCATCGCTCCCTCTTTCAGCCTCCTCCAGCATACAGTCCCATGTAAGAATCATCGCTCCCCTCTTTCAGCCTCCTCCAGCATACAGTCCCATGTAAGAATCAGCGCTCCCCTGTTTCAGCCTCCTCCAGCATACAGTCCCATGTAAGAATCATTGCTCCCCTCTCTCAGCCCCTCCAGCATACAGTCCCATGTAAGAATCGTTGCTCCCCTCTCAGACCCTCCAGCATACAGTCCCATGTAAGAATCATTGCTCCCCTCTATCAGCCTCCTCCAGCATACAGTCAAATGTAAGAATCATTGCTCCCCTCTATCAGCCTCCTCCAGCATACAGTCCCATGTAAGAATCATTGCTCCCCTCTATCAGCCTCCTCCAGCATACAGTCAAATGTAAGAATCATTGCTCCCCTCTATCAGCCTCCTCCAGCATACAGTCCCATGTAAGAATCATTGCTCCCCTCTTTCAGCCACTCCAGCATACAGTCCGATGTAAGAATCATTGCTCCCCTCTTTCAGCCCCTCCAGCATACAGTCCCATGTAAGAATCATCGCTCCCTCTTTCAGCCTCCTCCAGCATACAGTCCCATGTAAGAATCATCGCTCCCTCTTTCAGCCTCCTCCAGCATACAGTCCCATGTAATAATCATCGCTCCCTCTTTCAGCCCCCTCCAGCATACAGTCCCATGTAAGAATCATTGCTCCCCTCTTTCAGCCTCCTCCAGCATACAGTCCCATGTAAAAATCAGCGCTCCCCTGTTTCAGCCTCCTCCAGCATACAGTCCCATGTAAGAATCAGTGCTCCCTCTTTCAGCCTCCTCCAGCATACAGTCCCATCTAAGAATCATCGCTCCGCTCTTTCAGCCACCTCCAGCATACAGTCCCATATAATAATCAGCGCTCCCCTATTTCAGCCCCTCCAGCATACAGT
The DNA here is from genome assembly GCF_050947455.1 of Rhinoderma darwinii. Classification (NCBI taxonomy): domain Eukaryota; kingdom Metazoa; phylum Chordata; class Amphibia; order Anura; family Rhinodermatidae; genus Rhinoderma; species Rhinoderma darwinii. The sequence continues at coordinate 71,869 of NW_027464550.1, forward strand.
CCCATGTAAGAACCATTGCTCCCCTCTCTCAGCCCCTCCAGCATACAGTCCCATGTAAGAATCATTGCTCCCCTCTCTCAGACTCTCTAGCATACAGTCCCATGTAAGAATCATCGCTCCCCTTTCAGCCCCCTCCAGCATACAGTCCCATGTAAGAATCATCGCTCCCCTTTCAGCCCCCTCCAGCATACAGTCCCATGTAAGAATCATCGCTCCCCTCTTTCAGCCACCTCCAGCATACAGTCCCATGTAAGAATCATCGCTCCCCTCTTTTAGCCTCCTCCAGCATACAATCCCATCTAAGAATCATCGCTCCCCTCTTTCAGCCTCCTCCTGCATACAGTCCCATGTAAGAATCATCGCTCCCCTCTTTCAGCCACCTCCAGAATACAGTCCCATGTAATAATCAGTGCTCCTCTCTTTCAGCCTCCTCCAGCATACAGTCCATTGTAAGAATCAGCGCTCCCCTCTTTCAGCCCCTCCAGTATACAGTCCCATGTAAGAATCATTGCTTCCCTCTTTCAGCCTCCTCCAGCATACAGTCCCATGTAAGAATCATCGCTCCCTCTCTCAGCCCCCTCCACCATACAGTCCCATGTAAGAATCATCGCTCCCCTCTTTCAGCCTCCTCCAGCATACAGTCCCATGTATGAATCATCCCTCCCTCTTTCAGCCCCCTCCAGCATACAGTCCCATGTAAGAATCATCGCTCCCCTCTTTCAGCCTCCTCCAGCATACAGTCCCATGTAAGAATCATCGCTCCCCTCTCTAAGCCCCTCCACCATACAGTCCCATGTAAGAATCACAGCTTCGCTCTTTCAGCCTCCTCCAGCATACAGTCCCATGTAATAATCAGCGCTCCATCTTTCAGCCTCCTCCAGCATACAGTCCCATGTAAGAATCATCGCTCCCTCTTTCAGCCTCCTCCAGTATACAGTCCCATGTAAGAATCATCGCTCCCTCTTTCAGCCTCCTCCAGCATACAGTCCCATGTTAGAATCATCGCTCCCCTCTTTCAGCCACCTCCAGCATACAGTCCCATGTAAGAATCATCGCTCCCCTGTTTTAGCCTCCTCCAACATACAGTCCCATCTAAGAATCATCGCTCCCCTCTTTCAGCCACCTCCAGAATACAGTCCCATGTAATAATCAGCGCTCCCCTCTTTCAGCCTCTTCCAGCATACAGTCCCATGTAGGAATCATCGCTCTTCTCCCTCAGCCCCTCCAGCATACAGTCCGATGCAAGAATCATTGCTCCCCTCTTTCAGCCCCTCCAGCATACAGTCCCAGGTAAGAATCATCGCTCCCCTCTTTCAGCCCCTCCAGCATACAGTCCCATGTAATAATCAGCGCTCCCCTCTTTCAGCCCCCTCCAGCATACATTCCCATGTAATAATCAGCGCTTCCCTCTTTCAGCCCCCTCCAGCATACAGTCCCATATAAGAATCATCGCTCCCCTCTTTCAGCCTCCTCCAGCATAGAGTCTCATGTATGAATCATCCCTCCCTCTTTCGGCCTCCTCCAGCATACAGTCCCATGTAAGAATCAGCGCTCCCCTCTTTCAGCCTCCTCCAGCATACAGTCCCATGTAAGAATCATCGCTCCCTCTTTCAGCCTCCTCCAGCATACAGTCCCATGTAATAATCATCGCTTACTCTTTCAGCCTCCTCCAGTATACAGTCCCATGTAAGAATCATCGCTCCCCTCTTTCAGCCTCCTCCAGCATAGAGTCTCATGTATGAATCATCCCTCCCTCTTTCGGCCTCCTCCAGCATACAGTCCCATGTAAGAATCAGCGCTCCCCTGTTTCAGCCTCCTCCAGCATACAGTCCCATCTAAGAATCATTGCTCTCCTCTTTCAGCCCCCTCCAGCATACAGTCCCATATAAGAATCATCGCTCCCCTCTTTCAGCCTCCTCCAGCATAGAGTCCCATGTATGAATCATCCCTCCCTCTTTCAGCCTCCTCCAGCATACAGTCCCATGTAAGAATCAGCGCTCCCTCTTTCAGCCTCCTCCAGCATACAGTCCCATGTAAGAATCATCGCTCCCCTCTTTCAGACTCCTCCAGCATACAGTCCAATGTAAGAATCAGCGCTCCCCTATTTCAGCCCCTCCAGCATACAGTCCCATGTAAGAATCATCGCTCCCTCTTTCAGCCTCCTCCAGCATACAGTCCCATGTAAGAATCATTGCTCCCCTCTATCAGACTCCTCCAGCATACAGTCCCATGTAAGAATTATTGCTCCCCTCTCTCAGCCCCTCCAGCATACAGTCCCATGTAAGAATCATTGCTCCCTTCTCTCAGACCCTCTAGCATACAGTCCCATGTAAGAATCATCGCTCCTCTCTGAGCCCCCTCCAGCATACAGTCCCATGTAAGAATCATCGCTCCCCTTTCAGCCCCCTCCAGCATACAGTCCCATGTAAGAATCATCGCTCCCCTCTTTCAGCCACCTCCAGCATACAGTCCCATGTAAGAATCATCGCTCCCCTCTTTTAGCCTCCTCCAGCATACAATCCCATCTAAGAATCATCGCTCCCCTCTTTCAGCCTCCTCCTGCATACAGTCCCATGTAAGAATCATCGCTCCCCTGTTTCAGCCACCTCCAGCATACAGTCCCATGTAAGAATCAGCGCTCCCTCTTTCAGCCTCCTCCAGCATACAGTCCCATCTAAGAATCATCGCTCCGCTCTTTCAGCCACCTCCAGCATACAGTCCCATATAATAATCAGCGCTCCCCTATTTCAGCCCCTCCAGCATACAGTCCCATGTAAGAATCATCGCTCCCTCTTTCAGCCTCCTCCAGCATACAGTCCCATGTAAGAACCATTGCTCTCCTCTCTCAGCCCCTCCAGCATACAGTCCCATGTAAGAATCATTGCTCCCCTCTCTCAGACTCTCTAGCATACAGTCCCATGTAAGAATCATCGCTGCTCTCTGAGCACCCTCCAGCATACAGTCCCATGTAAGAATCATCGCTCCCCTTTCAGCCCCCTCCAGCATACAGTCCCATGTAAGAATCATCGCTCCCCTCTTTCAGCCACCTCCAGCATACAGTCCCATGTAAGAATCATCGCTCCCCTCTTTTAGCCTCCTCCAGCATACAATCCCATCTAAGAATCATCGCTCCCCTCTTTCAGCCTCCTCCTGCATACAGTCCCATGTAAGAATCATCGCTCCCCTCTTTCAGCCACCTCCAGAATACAGTCCCATGTAATAATCAGTGCTCCTCTCTTTCAGCCTCCTCCAGCATACAGTCCATTGTAAGAATCAGCGCTCCCCTCTTTCAGCCTACTCCAGCATACAGTCCTATGTAATAATCATCGCTCCCCTCTTTCAGCCCCTCCAGCATACAGTCCCATGTATGAATCATTGCTTCCCTCTTTCAGCCTCCTCCAGCATACAGTCCCATGTAAGAATCATCGCTCCCTCTCTCAGCCCCCTCCACCATACAGTCCCATGTAAGAATCATCGCTCCCCTCTTTCAGCCTCCTCCAGCATACAGTCCCATGTAATAATCATCGCTTACTCTTTCAGCCTCCTCCAGTATACAGTCCCATGTAAGAATCATCGCTCCCCTCTTTCAGCCTCCTCCAGCATAGAGTCTCATGTATGAATCATCCCTCCCTCTTTCGGCCTCCTCCAGCATACAGTCCCATGTAAGAATCAGCGCTCCCCTGTTTCAGCCTCCTCCAGCATACAGTCCCATCTAAGAATCATTGCTCTCCTCTTTCAGCCCCCTCCAGCATACAGTCCCATATAAGAATCATCGCTCCCCTCTTTCAGCCTCCTCCAGCATAGAGTCCCATGTATGAATCATCCCTCCCTCTTTCAGCCTCCTCCAGCATACAGTCCCATGTAAGAATCAGCGCTCCCTCTTTCAGCCTCCTCCAGCATACAGTCCCATGTAAGAATCATCGCTCCCCTCTTTCAGACTCCTCCAGCATACAGTCCAATGTAAGAATCAGCGCTCCCCTATTTCAGCCCCTCCAGCATACAGTCCCATGTAAGAATCATCGCTCCCTCTTTCAGCCTCCTCCAGCATACAGTCCCATGTAAGAATCATTGCTCCCCTCTATCAGACTCCTCCAGCATACAGTCCCATGTAAGAATTATTGCTCCCCTCTCTCAGCCCCTCCAGCATACAGTCCCATGTAAGAATCATTGCTCCCTTCTCTCAGACCCTCTAGCATACAGTCCCATGTAAGAATCATCGCTCCTCTCTGAGCCCCCTCCAGCATACAGTCCCATGTAAGAATCATCGCTCCCCTTTCAGCCCCCTCCAGCATACAGTCCCATGTAAGAATCATCGCTCCCCTCTTTCAGCCACCTCCAGCATACAGTCCCATGTAAGAATCATCGCTCCCCTCTTTTAGCCTCCTCCAGCATACAATCCCATCTAAGAATCATCGCTCCCCTCTTTCAGCCTCCTCCTGCATACAGTCCCATGTAAGAATCATCGCTCCCCTGTTTCAGCCACCTCCAGCATACAGTCCCATGTAAGAATCAGCGCTCCCTCTTTCAGCCTCCTCCAGCATACAGTCCCATCTAAGAATCATCGCTCCGCTCTTTCAGCCACCTCCAGCATACAGTCCCATATAATAATCAGCGCTCCCCTATTTCAGCCCCTCCAGCATACAGTCCCATGTAAGAATCATCGCTCCCTCTTTCAGCCTCCTCCAGCATACAGTCCCATGTAAGAACCATTGCTCTCCTCTCTCAGCCCCTCCAGCATACAGTCCCATGTAAGAATCATTGCTCCCCTCTCTCAGACTCTCTAGCATACAGTCCCATGTAAGAATCATCGCTGCTCTCTGAGCCCCCTCCAGCATACAGTCCCATGTAAGAATCATCGCTCCCCTTTCAGCCCCCTCCAGCATACAGTCCCATGTAAGAATCATCGCTCCCCTCTTTCAGCCACCTCCAGCATACAGTCCCATGTAAGAATCATCGCTCCCCTCTTTTAGCCTCCTCCAGCATACAATCCCATCTAAGAATCATCGCTCCCCTCTTTCAGCCTCCTCCTGCATACAGTCCCATGTAAGAATCATCGCTCCCCTCTTTCAGCCACCTCCAGAATACAGTCCCATGTAATAATCAGTGCTCCTCTCTTTCAGCCTCCTCCAGCATACAGTCCATTGTAAGAATCAGCGCTCCCCTCTTTCAGCCTACTCCAGCATACAGTCCTATGTAATAATCATCGCTCCCCTCTTTCAGCCCCTCCAGCATACAGTCCCATGTATGAATCATTGCTTCCCTCTTTCAGCCTCCTCCAGCATACAGTCCCATGTAAGAATCATCGCTCCCTCTCTCAGCCCCCTCCACCATACAGTCCCATGTAAGAATCATCGCTCCCCTCTTTCAGCCTCCTCCAGCATACAGTCCCATGTATAAATCATCCCTCCCTCTTTCAGCCCCCTCCAGCATACAGTCCCATGTAAGAATCATCGCTCCCCTCTTTCAGCCTCCTCCAGCATACAGTCCCAGGTAAGAATCATCGCTCCCCTCTCTAAGCCCCTCCACCATACAGTCCCATGTAAGAATCACAGCTTCCCTCTTTCAGCCTCCTCCAGCATACAGTCCCATGTAATAATCAGCGCTCCCTCTTTCAGCCTCCTCCAGCATACAGTCCCATGTAAGAATCATCGCTCCCTCTTTCAGCCTCCTCCAGTATACAGTCCCATGTAAGAATCATCGCTCCCTCTTTCAGCCTCCTCCAGCATACAGTCCCATGTTAGAATCATCGCTCCCCTCTTTCAGCCACCTCCAGCATACAGTCCCATGTAAGAATCATCGCTCCCCTGTTTTAGCCTCCTCCAACATACAGTCCCATCTAAGAATCATCGCTCCCCTCTTTCAGCCACCTCCAGAATACAGTCCCATGTATTAATCAGCGCTCCCCTCTTTCAGCCTCTTCCAGCATACAGTCCCATGTAGGAATCATCGCTCTTCTCCCTCAGCCCTCCAGCATACAGTCCCATGCAAGAATCATTGCTCCCCTCTTTCAGCCCCTCCAGCATACAGTCCCAGGTAAGAATCATCGCTCTCCTCTTTCAGCCCCTCCAGCATACAGTCCCATGTAATAATCAGCGCTCCCCTCTTTCAGCCCCCTCCAGCATACAGTCCCATGTAATAATCATCGCTCCCTCTCTCAGCCCCCTCCACCATACAGTCCCATGTAAGAATCATCGCTCCCCTCTTTCAGCCTCCTCCAGCATACAGTCCCATGTATGAATCATCCCTCCCTCTTTCAGCCTCCTCCATCATACAGTCCCATGTAAGAATCAGCGCTCCCCTCTTTCAGCCTCCTCCAGCTTACAGTCCCATGTAAGAATCATCGCTCCCCTCTTTCAGCCTCCTCCAGCATACAGTCCCATGTAAGAATCATTGCTCCCCTCTATCAGCCTCCTCCAGCATACAGTGCCATGTAAGAATCATTGCTCCCCTCTCTCAGCCCCTCCAGCATACAGTCCCATGTAAGAATCATTGCTCCCCTCTCAGACCCTCCAGCATACAGTCCCATGTAAGAATCATCACTCCCCTCTTTCAGCCCCTCCAGCATACAGTCCGATGTAAGAATCATTGCTCCCCTCTTTCAGCCCTCCAGCATACAGTCCCATGTAAGAATCATCGCTCCCTCTATCAGCCTCCTCCAGCATACAGTCCCATGTAAGAATCATTGCTCCCCTCTCTCAGCCCCTCCAGCATACAGTCCCATGTAAGAATCATCGCTCCCCTCTCTCAGACCCTCTAGCATACAGTCCCATGTTAGAATCATCGCTCCCCTCTTTCAGCCACCTCCAGCATACAGTCCCATGTAAGAATCATCGCTCCCCTGTTTTAGCCTCCTCCAACATACAGTCCCATCTAAGAATCATCGCTCCCCTCTTTCAGCCACCTCCAGAATACAGTCCCATGTATTAATCAGCGCTCCCCTCTTTCAGCCTCTTCCAGCATACAGTCCCATGTAGGAATCATCGCTCTTCTCCCTCAGCCCCTCCAGCATACAGTCCCATGCAAGAATCATTGCTCCCCTCTTTCAGCCCCTCCAGCATACAGTCCCAGGTAAGAATCATCGCTCTCCTCTTTCAGCCCCTCCAGCATACAGTCCCATGTAATAATCAGCGCTCCCCTCTTTCAGCCCCCTCCAGCATACAGTCCCATGTAATAATCATCGCTCCCTCTCTCAGCCCCCTCCACCATACAGTCCCATGTAAGAATCATCGCTCCCCTCTTTCAGCCTCCTCCAGCATACAGTCCCATGTATGAATCATCCCTCCCTCTTTCAGCCTCCTCCATCATACAGTCCCATGTAAGAATCAGCGCTCCCCTCTTTCAGCCTCCTCCAGCTTACAGTCCCATGTAAGAATCATCGCTCCCCTCTTTCAGCCTCCTCCAGCATACAGTCCCATGTAAGAATCATTGCTCCCCTCTATCAGCCTCCTCCAGCATACAGTGCCATGTAAGAATCATTGCTCCCCTCTCTCAGCCCCTCCAGCATACAGTCCCATGTAAGAATCATTGCTCCCCTCTCAGACCCTCCAGCATACAGTCCCATGTAAGAATCATCACTCCCCTCTTTCAGCCCCTCCAGCATACAGTCCGATGTAAGAATCATTGCTCCCCTCTTTCAGCCCTCCAGCATACAGTCCCATGTAAGAATCATCGCTCCCTCTATCAGCCTCCTCCAGCATACAGTCCCATGTAAGAATCATTGCTCCCCTCTCTCAGCCCCTCCAGCATACAGTCCCATGTAAGAATCATCGCTCCCCTCTTTCAGCCCCTCCAGCATACAGTCCCATGTAAGAATCATTGCTTCCCTCTTTCAGCCTCCTCCAGCATACAGGCCCATTTAAGAATCATCGCTCCCCTCTTTCAGCCCCTCCAGCATACAGTCCCATGTAAGAATCATTGCTCCCCTCTCTCAGCTCCTCCAGCATACAGTCCCATGTAAGAATCATCGCTCTCTCTCTCAGCCCCCTCCACCATACAGTCCCATGTAAGAATTATCGCTCCCCTCTTTCAGCCACCTCCAGCATACTGTCCCATGTAAGAATCATCGCTCCCCTCTTTCAGCCACCTCCAGCATACAATCCCATCTAAGAATCATCGCTCCCCTCTTTCAGCCTCCTCCTGCATACAGTCCCATGTAAGAATCATCGCTCCCTCTCTCAGCCCCCTCCACCATACAGTCCCATGTAAGAATCATCGCTCCCCTTTCAGCCCCCTCCAGCATACAGTCCCATGTAAGAATCATCGCTCCCCTCTTTCAGCCACCTCCAGCATACAGTCCCATGTAAGAATCATCGCTCCCCTCTTTTAGCCTCCTCCAGCATACAATCCCATCTAAGAATCATCGCTCCCCTCTTTTAGCCTCCTCCAGCATACAATCCCATCTAAGAATCATCGCTCCCCTCTTTCAGCCTCCTCCTGCATACAGTCCCATGTAAGAATCATCGCTCCCTCTCTCAGCCCCCTCCACCATACAGTCCCATGTAAGAATCATCGCTCCCCTTTCAGCCCCCTCCAGCATACAGTCCCATGTAAGAATCATCGCTCCCCTCTTTCAGCCACCTCCAGCATACAGTCCCATGTAAGAATCATCGCTCCCCTCTTTTAGCCTCCTCCAGCATACAATCCCATCTAAGAATCATCGCTCCCCTCTTTTAGCCTCCTCCAGCATACAATCCCATCTAAGAATCATCGCTCCCCTCTTTCAGCCTCCTCCTGCATATAGTCCCATGTAAGAATCATCGCTCCCTCTCTCAGCCCCCTCCACCATACAGTCCCATGTAAGAATCATCGCTCCCCTTTCAGCCTCCTCCAGCATACAGTCCCATGTAAGAATCATTGCTCCCCTCTCTCAGCCCCTCCAGCATACAGTCCCATGTAAGAATCATCGCTCCCCTCTCTCAGACCCTCTAGCATACAGTCCCATGTTAGAATCATCGCTCCCCTCTTTCAGCCACCTCCAGCATACAGTCCCATGTAAGAATCATCGCTCCCCTGTTTTAGCCTCCTCCAACATACAGTCCCATCTAAGAATCATCGCTCCCCTCTTTCAGCCACCTCCAGAATACAGTCCCATGTATTAATCAGCGCTCCCCTCTTTCAGCCTCTTCCAGCATACAGTCCCATGTAGGAATCATCGCTCTTCTCCCTCAGCCCCTCCAGCATACAGTCCCATGCAAGAATCATTGCTCCCCTCTTTCAGCCCCTCCAGCATACAGTCCCAGGTAAGAATCATCGCTCTCCTCTTTCAGCCCCTCCAGCATACAGTCCCATGTAATAATCAGCGCTCCCCTCTTTCAGCCCCCTCCAGCATACAGTCCCATGTAATAATCATCGCTCCCTCTCTCAGCCCCCTCCACCATACAGTCCCATGTAAGAATCATCGCTCCCCTCTTTCAGCCTCCTCCAGCATACAGTCCCATGTATGAATCATCCCTCCCTCTTTCAGCCTCCTCCATCATACAGTCCCATGTAAGAATCAGCGCTCCCCTCTTTCAGCCTCCTCCAGCTTACAGTCCCATGTAAGAATCATCGCTCCCCTCTTTCAGCCTCCTCCAGCATACAGTCCCATGTAAGAATCATTGCTCCCCTCTATCAGCCTCCTCCAGCATACAGTGCCATGTAAGAATCATTGCTCCCCTCTCTCAGCCCCTCCAGCATACAGTCCCATGTAAGAATCATTGCTCCCCTCTCAGACCCTCCAGCATACAGTCCCATGTAAGAATCATCACTCCCCTCTTTCAGCCCCTCCAGCATACAGTCCGATGTAAGAATCATTGCTCCCCTCTTTCAGCCCTCCAGCATACAGTCCCATGTAAGAATCATCGCTCCCTCTATCAGCCTCCTCCAGCATACAGTCCCATGTAAGAATCATTGCTCCCCTCTCTCAGCCCCTCCAGCATACAGTCCCATGTAAGAATCATCGCTCCCCTCTTTCAGCCCCTCCAGCATACAGTCCCATGTAAGAATCATTGCTTCCCTCTTTCAGCCTCCTCCAGCATACAGGCCCATTTAAGAATCATCGCTCCCCTCTTTCAGCCCCTCCAGCATACAGTCCCATGTAAGAATCATTGCTCCCCTCTCTCAGCTCCTCCAGCATACAGTCCCATGTAAGAATCATCGCTCTCTCTCTCAGCCCCCTCCACCATACAGTCCCATGTAAGAATTATCGCTCCCCTCTTTCAGCCACCTCCAGCATACTGTCCCATGTAAGAATCATCGCTCCCCTCTTTCAGCCACCTCCAGCATACAATCCCATCTAAGAATCATCGCTCCCCTCTTTCAGCCTCCTCCTGCATACAGTCCCATGTAAGAATCATCGCTCCCTCTCTCAGCCCCCTCCACCATACAGTCCCATGTAAGAATCATCGCTCCCCTTTCAGCCCCCTCCAGCATACAGTCCCATGTAAGAATCATCGCTCCCCTCTTTCAGCCACCTCCAGCATACAGTCCCATGTAAGAATCATCGCTCCCCTCTTTTAGCCTCCTCCAGCATACAATCCCATCTAAGAATCATCGCTCCCCTCTTTTAGCCTCCTCCAGCATACAATCCCATCTAAGAATCATCGCTCCCCTCTTTCAGCCTCCTCCTGCATACAGTCCCATGTAAGAATCATCGCTCCCTCTCTCAGCCCCCTCCACCATACAGTCCCATGTAAGAATCATCGCTCCCCTTTCAGCCCCCTCCAGCATACAGTCCCATGTAAGAATCATCGCTCCCCTCTTTCAGCCACCTCCAGCATACAGTCCCATGTAAGAATCATCGCTCCCCTCTTTTAGCCTCCTCCAGCATACAATCCCATCTAAGAATCATCGCTCCCCTCTTTTAGCCTCCTCCAGCATACAATCCCATCTAAGAATCATCGCTCCCCTCTTTCAGCCTCCTCCTGCATATAGTCCCATGTAAGAATCATCGCTCCCTCTCTCAGCCCCCTCCACCATACAGTCCCATGTAAGAATCATCGCTCCCCTTTCAGCCCCCTCCAGCATACAGTCCCATGTAAGAATCATCGCTCCCCTCTTTCAGCCACCTCCAGCATACAGTCCCATGTAAGAATCATCGCTCCCCTCTTTTAGCCTCCTCCAGCATACAATCCCATCTAAGAATCATCGCTCCCCTCTTTCAGCCTCCTCCTGCATACAGTCCCATGTAAGAATCATCGCTCCCCTCTTTCAGCCACCTCCAGCATACAGTCCCATGTAAGAATCAGTGCTCCTCTCTTTCAGCCTCCTCCAGCATACAGTCCATTGTAAGAATCAGCGCTCCCCTCTTTCAGCCTACTCCAGCATACAGTCCTATGTAAGAATCATCGCTCCCCTCTTTCAGCCCCTCCAGAATACAGTCCCATGTAAGAATCATTGCTTCCCTCTTTCAGCCTCCTCCAGCATACAGTCCCATGTAAGAATCATCGCTCACTCTCTCAGCCTACTCCAGCATACAGTCCTATGTAAGAATCATCGCTCCCCTCTTTCAGCCCCTCCAGAATACAGTCCCATGTAAGAATCATTGCTTCCCTCTTTCAGCCTCCTCCAGCATACAGTCCCATGTAAGAATCATCGCTCCCTCTCTCAGCCCCCTCCACCATACAGTCCCATGTAAGAATCATCGCTCCCCTCTTTCAGCCTCCTTCAGCATACAGTCCCATGTATGAATCATCCCTCCCTCTTTCAGCCTCCTCCATCATACAGTCCCATGTAAGAATCAGCGCTCCCCTCTTTCAGCCTCCTCCAGCATACAGTCCCATGTAAGAATCATTGCTCCCCTCTATCAGCCTCCTCCAGCATACAGTGCCATGTAAGAATCATTGCTCCCCTCTCTCAGCCCCTCCAGCATACAGTCCCATGTAAGAATCATTGCTCCCCTCTCAGACCCTCCAGCATACAGTCCCATGTAAGAATCATCACTCCCCTCTTTCAGCCCCTCCAGCATACAGTCCGATGTAAGAATCATTGCTCCCCTCTATCAGCCTCCTCCAGCATACAGTCCCATGTAAGAATCATTGCTCCCCTCTATCAGCCTCCTCCAGCATACAGTCCCATGTAAGAATCATTGCTCCCCTCTCTCAGCCCCTCCAGCATACAGTCCCATGTAAGAATCATCGCTCCCCTCTTTCAGCCCCTCCAGCATACAGTCCCATGTAAGAATCATTGCTTCCCTCTTTCAGCCTCCTCCAGCATACAGGCCCATGTAAGAATCATCGCTCCCCTCTTTCAGCCCCTCCAGCATACAGTCCCATGTAAGAATCATTGCTCCCTCTTTCAGCCTCCTCCAGCATACAGTCCCATGTAAGAATCATTGCTCCCCTCTCTCAGCACCTCCAGCATACAGTCCCATGTAAGAATCATCGCTCCCCTCTTTTAGCCTCCTCCAGCATACAATCCCATCTAAGAATCATCGCTCCCCTCTTTCAGCCTCCTCCTGCATACAGTCCCATGTAAGAATCATTGCTTCCCTCTTTCAGCCACCTCCAGCATACAGTCCCATGTAATAATCAGTGCTCCTCTCTTTCAGCCTCCTCCAGCATACAGTCCATTGTAAGAATCAGCGCTCCCCTCTTTCAGCCTACTCCAGCATACAATCCTATGTAAGAATCATCGTTCCCCTCTTTCAGCCCCTCCAGAATACAGTCCCATGTAAGAATCATTGCTTCCCTCTTTCAGCCTCCTCCAGTATACAGTCCCATGTAAGAATCATCGCTCCCTCTCTCAGCCCCCTCCACCATACAGTCCCATGTAAGAATCATCGCTCCCCTCTTTCAGCCTCCTCCAGCATACAGTCCCATGTATGAATCATCCCTCCCTCTTTCAGCCTCCTCCAGCATACAGTCCCATGTAAGAATCATCGCTCCCTCTCTCAGCCCCCTCCACCATACAGTCCCATGTAAGAATCATCGCACCCCTCTTTCAGCCTCCTCCAGCATACAGTCCCATGTATGAATCATCCCTCACTCTTTCAGCCTCCTCCATCATACAGTCCCATGTAAGAATCAGCGCTCCCCTCTTTCAGCCTCCTCCAGCATACAGTCCCATGTAAGAATCATCGCTCCCCTCTTTCAGCCTCCTCCAGCATACAGTCCCATGTAAGAATCATTGCTCCCCTCTTTCAGCCCCCTCCAGCATACAGTCCCATGTAAGAATCATCGCTCCCATCTTTCAGCCTCCTCCAGCATACAGTCCCATGTAAGAATCATTGCTCCCCTCTCTCAGCCCCTCCAGCATACAGTCCCATGTAAGAATCATTGCTCCCCTCTCTCAGACCCTCCAGCATACAGTCCCGTGTAAGAATCATCGCTCCCCTCTCTCAGCCCCCTCCAGCATACAGTCCCATGTAAGAATTCTCGCTCCCCTCTCTCAGCCCCCTCCAGCATACAGTCCCATGTAAGAATCATCGCTCCCCTATTTCAGCCACCTCCAGCATACAGTCCCATATAAGAATCATCGCTCCCCTCTTTCAGCCTCCTCCAGCATAGAGTCCCATGTATGAATCATCCCTCCCTCTTTCAGCCTCCTCCAGCATACAGTCCCATGTAAGAATCAGCGCTCCCTCTTTCAGCCTCCTCCAGCATACAGTCCCATGTAAGAATCATCGCTCCCCTCTTTCAGACTCCTCCAGCATACAGTCCAATGTAAGAATCATCGCTCCCCTCTCTCAGCCTCCTCCAGCATACAGTCCCATGTAAGAATCAGCGCTCCCCTGTTTCAGCCTCCTCCAGCATACAGTCCCATGTAAGAATCAGCGCTCCCTCTTTCAGCCTCCTCCAGCATACAGTCCCATCTAAGAATCATCGCTCCCCTCTTTCAGCCACCTCCAGCATACAGTCCCATATAATAATCAGCGCTCCCCTATTTCAGCCCCTCCAGCATACAGTCCCATGTAAGAATCATCGCTCCCTCTTTCAGCCTCCTCCAGCATACAGTCCCATGTAAGAATCATTGCTCCCCTCTATCAGCCTCCTCCAGCATACAGTCCCATGTAAGAATTATTGCTCCCCTCTCTCAGCCCCTCCAGCATACAGTCCCATGTAAGAATCATCGCTCCTCTCTGAGCCCCCTCCAGCATACAGTCCCATGTAAGAATCATCGCTCCCCTCTTTCAGACACCTCCAGCATACAGTCCCATGTAAGAATCATCGCTCCCCTCTTTTAGCCTCCTCCAGCATACAATCCCATCTAAGAATCATCGCTCCCCTCTTTCAGCCTCCTCCTGCATACAGTCCCATGTAAGAATCATCGCTCCCCTGTTTCAGCCACCTCCAGCATACAGTCCCATGTAAGAATCATCGCTCCCCTATTTCAGCCACCTCCAGCATACAGTCCCATATAAGAATCATCGCTCCCCTCTTTCAGCCTCCTCCAGCATACAGTCCCGTGTAAGAATCATCGCTCCCCTCTCTCAGCCCCCTCCAGCATACAGTCCCATGTAAGAATTCTCGCTCCCCTCTCTCAGCCCCCTCCAGCATACAGTCCCATGTAAGAATCATCGCTCCCCTATTTCAGCCACCTCCAGCATACAGTCCCATATAAGAATCATCGCTCCCCTCTTTCAGCCTCCTCCAGCATAGAGTCCCATGTATGAATCATCCCTCCCTCTTTCAGCCTCCTCCAGCATACAGTCCCATGTAAGAATCAGCGCTCCCTCTTTCAGCCTCCTCCAGCATACAGTCCCATGTAAGAATCATCGCTCCCCTCTTTCAGACTCCTCCAGCATACAGTCCAATGTAAGAATCATCGCTCCCCTCTCTCAGCCTCCTCCAGCATACAGTCCCATATAAGAATCAGCGCTCCCCTGTTTCAGCCTCCTCCAGCATACAGTCCCATGTAAGAATCAGCGCTCCCTCTTTCAGCCTCCTCCAGCATACAGTCCCATCTAAGAATCATCGCTCCCCTCTTTCAGCCACCTCCAGCATACAGTCCCATATAATAATCAGCGCTCCCCTATTTCAGCCCCTCCAGCATACAGTCCCATGTAAGAATCATCGCTCCCTCTTTCAGCCTCCTCCAGCATACAGTCCCATGTAAGAATCATTGCTCCCCTCTATCAGCCTCCTCCAGCATACAGTCCCATGTAAGAATTATTGCTCCCCTCTCTCAGCCCCTCCAGCATACAGTCCCATGTAAGAATCATCGCTCCTCTCTGAGCCCCCTCCAGCATACAGTCCCATGTAAGAATCATCGCTCCCCTCTTTCAGCCACCTCCAGCATACAGTCCCATGTAAGAATCATCGCTCCCTCTTTCAGCCTCCTCCAGCATACAGTCCCATCTAAGAATCATCGCTCCGCTCTTTCAGCCACCTCCAGCATACAGTCCCATATAATAATCAGCGCTCCCCTATTTCAGCCCCTCCAGCATACAGTCCCATGTAAGAATCATCGCTCCCTCTTTCAGCCTCCTCCAGCATACAGTCCCATGTAAGAACCATTGCTCTCCTCTCTCAGCCCCTCCAGCATACAGTCCCATGTAAGAATCATTGCTCCCCTCTCTCAGACTCTCTAGCATACAGTCCCATGTAAGAATCATCGCTCCTCTCTGAGCCCCCTCCAGCATACAGTCCCATGTAAGAATCATTGCTCCCCTTTCAGCCCCCTCCAGCATACAGTCCCATGTAAGAATCATCGCTCCCCTCTTTCAGCCACCTCCAGCATACAGTCCCATGTAAGAATCATCGCTCCCCTCTTTTAGCCTCCTCCAGCATACAATCCCATCTAAGAATCATCGCTCCCCTCTTTCAGCCTCCTCCTGCATACAGTCCCATGTAAGAATCATCGCTCCCCTCTTTCAGCCACCTCCAGAATACAGTCCCATGTAATAATCAGTGCTCCTCTCTTTCAGCCTCCTCCAGCATACAGTCCATTGTAAGAATCAGCGCTCCCCTCTTTCAGCCTACTCCAGCATACAGTCCTATGTAATAATCATCGCTCCCCTCTTTCAGCCCCTCCAGCATACAGTCCCATGTAAGAATCATTGCTTCCCTCTTTCAGCCTCCTCCAGCATACAGTCCCATGTAAGAATCATCGCTCCCTCTCTCAGCCTCCTCCAGCATACAGTCCCATGTATGAATCATCCCTCCCTCTTTCAGCCCCCTCCAGCATACAGTCCCATGTAAGAATCATCGCTCCCCTCTTTCAGCCTCCTCCAGCATACAGTCCCATGTAAGAATCATCGCTCCCCTCTCTAAGCCCCTCCACCATACAGTCCCATGTAAGAATCACAGCTTCCCTCTTTCAGCCTCCTCCAGCATACAGTCCCATGTAATAATCAGCGCTCCCTCTTTCAGCCTCCTCCAGCATACAGTCCCATGTAAGAATCATCGCTCCCTCTTTCAGCCTCCTCCAGTATACAGTCCCATGTAAGAATCATCGCTCCCTCTTTCAGCCTCCTCCAGCATACAGTCCCATGTTAGAATCATCGCTCCCCTCTTTCAGCCACCTCCAGCATACAGTCCCATGTAAGAATCATCGCTCCCCTGTTTTAGCCTCCTCCAACATACAGTCCCATGTAAGAATCATCGCTCCCCTCTTTCAGCCACCTCCAGAATACAGTCCCATGTAATAATCAGCGCTCCCCTCTTTCAGCCTCTTCCAGCATACAGTCCCATGTAGGAATCATCGCTCTTCTCCCTCAGCCCCTCCAGCATACAGTCCCATGCAAGAATCATTGCTCCCCTCTTTCAGCCCCTCCAGCATACAGTCCCAGGTAAGAATCATCGCTCCCCTCTTTCAGCCCCTCCAGCATACAGTCCCATGTAATAATCAGCGCTCCCCTCTTTCAGCCCCCTCCAGCATAGAGTCCCATGTAATAATCATCGCTCCCTCTCTCAGCCCCCTCCACCATACAGTCCCATGTAAGAATCATCGCTCCCCTCTTTCAGCCTCCTCCAGCATACAGTCCCATGTATGAATTATCGCTCCGCTCTTTCAGCCACCTCCAGCATACAGTCCCATATAATAATCAGCGCTCCGCTCTTTCAGCCACCTCCAGCATACAGTCCCATGTAAGAATTCTCGCTCCCCTCTCTCAGCCCCCTCCAGCATACAGTCCCATGTAAGAATCAGCGCTCCCTCTTTCAGCCTCCTCCAGCATACAGTCCCATCTAAGAATCATCGCTCCGCTCTTTCAGCCACCTCCAGCATACAGTCCCATGTAAGAATTCTCGCTCCCCTCTCTCAGCCCCCTCCAGCATACAGTCCCATGTAAGAATCATCGCTCCCCTCTTTCAGCCACCTCCAGCATACAGTCCCATATAAGAATCATCGCTCCCCTCTTTCAGCCTCCTCCAGCATAGAGTCCCATGTATGAATCATCCCTCCCTCTTTCAGCCTCCTCCAGCATACAGTCCCATGTAAGAATCAGCGCTCCCTCTTTCAGCCTCCTCCAGCATACAGTCCCATGTAAGAATCATCGCTCCCCTCTTTCAGACTCCTCCAGCATACAGTCCAATGTAAGAATCATCGCTCCCCTCTTTCAGCCTCCTCCAGCATACAGTCCCACGTAAGAATCAGCGCTCCCCTCTTTTAGCCTCCTCCAGCATACAATCCCATCTAAGAATCATCGCTCCCCTCTTTCAGCCTCCTCCTGCATACAGTCCCATGTAAGAATCATCGCTCCCCTCTTTCAGCCACCTCCAGAATACAGTCCCATGTAATAATCAGTGCTCCTCTCTTTCAGCCTCCTCCAGCATACAGTCCATTGTAAGAATCAGCGCTCCCCTCTTTCAGCCTACTCCAGCATACAGTCCTATGTAATAATCATCGCTCCCCTCTTTCAGCCCCTCCAGCATACAGTCCCATGTAAGAATCATTGCTTCCCTCTTTCAGCCTCCTCCAGCATACAGTCCCATGTAAGAATCATCGCTCCTCTCTGAGCCCCCTCCAGCATACAGTCCCATGTAAGAATCATCGCTCCCCTTTCAGCCCCCTCCAGCATACAGTCCCATGTAAGAATCATCGCTCCCCTCTTTCAGCCACCTCCAGCATACAGTCCCATGTAAGAATCATCGCTCCCCTCTTTTAGCCTCCTCCAGCATACAATCCCATCTAAGAATCATCGCTCCACTCTTTCAGCCTCCTCCTGCATACAGTCCCATGTAAGAATCATCGCTCCCCTCTTTCAGCCACCTCCAGAATACAGTCCCATGTAATAATCAGTGCTCCTCTCTTTCAGCCTCCTCCAGCATACAGTCCATTGTAAGAATCAGCGCTCCCCTCTTTCAGCCTACTCCAGCATACAGTCCTATGTAATAATCATCGCTCCCCTCTTTCAGCCCCTCCAGCATACAGTCCCATGTAAGAATCATTGCTTCCCTCTTTCAGCCTCCTCCAGCATACAGTCCCATGTAAGAATCATCGCTCCCTCTCTCAGCCCCCTCCACCATACAGTCCCATGTAAGAATCATCGCTCCCCTCTTTCAGCCTCCTCCAGCATACAGTCCCATGTATGAATCATCCCTCCCTCTTTCAGCCCCCTCCAGCATACAGTCCCATGTAAGAATCATCGCTCCCTCTTTCAGCCTCCTCCAGCATACAGTCCCATGTTAGAATCATCGCTCCCCTCTTTCAGCCACCTCCAGCATACAGTCCCATGTAAGAATCATCGCTCCCCTGTTTTAGCCTCCTCCAACATACAGTCCCATGTAAGAATCATCGCTCCCCTCTTTCAGCCACCTCCAGAATACAGTCCCATGTAATAATCAGCGCTCCCCTCTTTCAGCCTCTTCCAGCATACAGTCCCATGTAGGAATCATCGCTCTTCTCCCTCAGCCCCTCCAGCATACAGTCCCATGCAAGAATCATTGCTCCCCTCTTTCAGCCCCTCCAGCATACAGTCCCAGGTAAGAATCATCGCTCCCCTCTTTCAGCCCCTCCAGCATACAGTCCCATGTAATAATCAGCGCTCCCCTCTTTCAGCCCCCTCCAGCATACAGTCCCATGTAATAATCATCGCTCCCTCTCTCAGCCCCCTCCACCATACAGTCCCATGTAAGAATCATCGCTCCCCTCTTTCAGCCTCCTCCAGCATACAGTCCCATGTATGAATCATCCCTCCCTCTTTCAGCCTCCTCCATCATACAGTCCCATGTAAGAATCAGCGCTCCCCTCTTTCAGCCTCCTCCAGCATACAGTCCCATGTAAGAATCATCGCTCCCCTCTTTCAGCCTCCTCCAGCATACAGTCCCATGTAAGAATCATTGCTCCCCTCTATCAGCCTCCTCCAGCATACAGTGCCATGTAAGAATCATTGCTCCCCTCTCTCAGCCCCTCCAGCATACAGTCCCATGTAAGAATCATTGCTCCCCTCTCAGACCCTCCAGCATACAGTCCCATGTAAGAATCATCACTCCCCTCTTTCAGCCCCTCCAGCATACAGTCCGATATAAGAATCATTGCTCCCCTCTTTCAGCCCTCCAGCATACAGTCCCATGTAAGAATCATCGCTCCCTCTATCAGCCTCCTCCAGCATACAGTCCCATGTAAGAATCATTGCTCCCCTCTCTCAGCCCCTCCAGCATACAGTCCCATGTAAGAATCATCGCTCCCCTCTTTCAGCCCCTCCAGCATACAGTCCCATGTAAGAATCATTGCTTCCCTCTTTCAGCCTCCTCCAGCATACAGGCCCATGTAAGAATCATCGCTCCCCTCTTTCAGCCCCTCCAGCATACAGTCCCATGTAAGAATCATTGCTCCCTCTTTCAGCCTCCTCCAGCATACAGTCCCATGTAAGAATCATTGCTCCCCTCTCTCAGCTCCTCCAGCATACAGTCCCATGTAAGAATCATCGCTCCCTCTCTCAGCCCCCTCCACCATACAGTCCCATGTAAGAATTATCGCTCCCCTCTTTCAGCCACCTCCAGCATACTGTCCCATGTAAGAATCATCGCTCCCCTCTTTTAGCCTCCTCCAGCATACAATCCCATCTAAGAATCATCGCTCCCCTCTTTCAGCCTCCTCCTGCATACAGTCCCATGTAAGAATCATCGCTCCCTCTCTCAGCCCCCTCCACCATACAGTCCCATGTAAGAATCATCGCTCCCCTTTCAGCCCCCTCCAGCATACAGTCCCATGTAAGAATCATCGCTCCCCTCTTTCAGCCACCTCCAGCATACAGTCCCATGTAAGAATCATCGCTCCCCTCTTTTAGCCTCCTCCAGCATACAATCCCATCTAAGAATCATCGCTCCCCTCTTTTAGCCTCCTCCAGCATACAATCCCATCTAAGAATCATCGCTCCCCTCTTTCAGCCTCCTCCTGCATACAGTCCCATGTAAGAATCATCGCTCCCTCTCTCAGCCCCCTCCACCATACAGTCCCATGTAAGAATCATCGCTCCCCTTTCAGCCCCCTCCAGCATACAGTCCCATGTAAGAATCATCGCTCCCCTCTTTCAGCCACCTCCAGCATACAGTCCCATGTAAGAATCATCGCTCCCTTCTTTTAGCCTCCTCCAGCATACAATCCCATCTAAGAATCATCGCTCCCCTCTTTCAGCCTCCTCCTGCATACAGTCCCATGTAAGAATCATCACTCCCCTCTTTCAGCCACCTCCAGAATACAGTCCCATGTAATAATCAGTGCTCCTCTCTTTCAGCCTCCTCCAGCATACAGTCCATTGTAAGAATCAGCGCTCCCCTCTTTCAGCCTACTCCAGCATACAGTCCTATGTAATAATCATCGCTCCCCTCTTTCAGCCCCTCCAGCATACAGTCGCATGTAAGAATCATTGCTTCCCTCTTTCAGCCTCCTCCAGCATACAGTCCCATGTAAGAATCATCGCTCCCTCTTTCAGCCTCCTCCAGTATACAGTCCCATGTAAGAATCATCGCTCCCCTCTCTAAGCCCCTCCACCATACAGTCCCATGTAAGAATCACAGCTTCCCTCTTTCAGCCTCCTCCAGCATACAGTCCCATGTAAGAATCATCGCTCCCTCTTTCAGCCTCCTCCAGTATACAGTCCCATGTAAGAATCATCGCTCCCTCTTTCAGCCTCCTCCAGCATACAGTCCCATGTTAGAATCATCGCTCCCCTCTTTCAGCCACCTCCAGCATACAGTCCCATGTAAGAATCATCGCTCCCCTGTTTTAGCCTCCTCCAACATACAGTCCCATGTAAGAATCATCGCTCCCCTCTTTCAGCCCCTCCAGCATACAGTCCGATGTAAGAATCATTGCTCCCCTCTTTCAGCCCTCCAGCATACAGTCCCATGTAAGAATCATCGCTCCCTCTATCAGCCTCCTCCAGCATACAGTCCCATGTAAGAATCATTGCTCCCCTCTCTCAGCCCCTCCAGCATACAGTCCCATGTAAGAATCATCGCTCCCCTCTTTCAGCCCCTCCAGCATACAGTCCCATGTAAGAATCATTGCTTCCCTCTTTCAGCCTCCTCCAGCATACAGGCCCATGTAAGAATCATCGCTCCCCTCTTTCAGCCCCTCCAGCATACAGTCCCATGTAAGAATCATTGCTCCCTCTTTCAGCCTCCTCCAGCATACAGTCCCATGTAAGAATCATTGCTCCCCTCGCTCAGCTCCTCCAGCATACAGTCCCATGTAAGAATCATCGCTCCCTCTCTCAGCCCCCTCCACCATACAGTCCCATGTAAGAATTATCGCTCCCCTCTTTCAGCCACCTCCAGCATACTGTCCCATGTAAGAATCATCACTCCCCTCTTTTAGCCTCCTCCAGCATACAATCCCATCTAAGAATCATCGCTCCCCTCTTTCAGCCTCCTCCTGCATACAGTCCCATGTAAGAATCATCGCTCCCTCTCTCAGCCCCCTCCACCATACAGTCCCATGTAAGAATCATCGCTCCCCTTTCAGCCCCCTCCAGCATACAGTCCCATGTAAGAATCATCGCTCCCCTCTTTCAGCCACCTCCAGCATACAGTCCCATGTAAGAATCATCGCTCCCCTCTTTTAGCCTCCTCCAGCATACAATCCCATCTAAGAATCATCGCTCCCCTCTTTTAGCCTCCTCCAGCATACAATCCCATCTAAGAATCATCGCTCCCCTCTTTCAGCCTCCTCCTGCATACAGTCCCATGTAAGAATCATCGCTCCCTCTCTCAGCCCCCTCCACCATACAGTCCCATGTAAGAATCATCGCTCCCCTTTCAGCCCCCTCCAGCATACAGTCCCATGTAAGAATCATCGCTCCCCTCTTTCAGCCACCTCCAGCATACAGTCCCATGTAAGAATCATCGCTCCCCTCTTTTAGCCTCCTCCAGCATACAATCCCATCTAAGAATCATCGCTCCCCTCTTTCAGCCTCCTCCTGCATACAGTCCCATGTAAGAATCATCGCTCCCTCTCTCAGCCACCTCCAGCATACAGTCCCATGTAAGAATCAGCGCTCCCTCTTTCAGCCTCCTCCAGCATACAGTCCCATCTAAGAATCATCGCTCCGCTCTTTCAGCCACCTCCAGCATACAGTCCCATATAATAATCAGCGCTCCCCTATTTCAGCCCCTCCAGCATACAGTCCCATGTAAGAATCATCGCTCCCTCTTTCAGCCTCCTCCAGCATACAATCCCATGTAAGAACCATTGCTCTCCTCTCTCAGCCCCTCCAGCATACAGTCCCATGTAAGAATCATCGCTCCTCTCTGAGCCCCCTCCAGCATACAGTCCCATGTAAGAATCATCGCTCCCCTTTCAGCCCCCTCCAGCATACAGTCCCATGTAAGAATCATCGCTCCCCTCTTTCAGCCACCTCCAGCATACAGTCCCATGTAAGAATCATCGCTCCCCTCTTTTAGCCTCCTCCAGCATACAATCCCATCTAAGAATCATCGCTCCCCTCTTTCAGCCTCCTCCTGCATACAGTCCCATGTAAGAATCATCGCTCCCCTCTTTCAGCCACCTCCAGAATACAGTCCCATGTAATAATCAGTGCTCCTCTCTTTCAGCCTCCTCCAGCATACAGTCCATTGTAAGAATCAGCGCTCCCCTCTTTCAGCCTACTCCAGCATACAGTCCTATGTAATAATCATCGCTCCCCTCTTTCAGCCCCTCCAGCATACAGTCCCATGTAAGAATCATTGCTTCCCTCTTTCAGCCTCCTCCAGCATACAGTCCCATGTAAGAATCATCGCTCCCTCTCTCAGCCTCCTCCAGCATACAGTCCCATGTATGAATCATCCCTCCCTCTTTCAGCCCCCTCCAGCATACAGTCCCATGTAAGAATCATCGCTCCCCTCTTTCAGCCTCCTCCAGCATACAGTCCCATGTAAGAATCATCGCTCCCCTCTCTAAGCCCCTCCACCATACAGTCCCATGTAAGAATCACAGCTTCCCTCTTTCAGCCTCCTCCAGCATACAGTCCCATGTAATAATCAGCGCTCCCTCTTTCAGCCTCCTCCAGTATACAGTCCCATGTAAGAATCATCGCTCCCCTCTCTAAGCCCCTCCACCATACAGTCCCATGTAAGAATCACAGCTTCCCTCTTTCAGCCTCCTCCAGCATACAGTCCCATGTAAGAATCATCGCTCCCTCTTTCAGCCTCCTCCAGTATACAGTCCCATGTAAGAATCATCGCTCCCTCTTTCAGCCTCCTCCAGCATACAGTCCCATGTTAGAATCATCGCTCCCCTCTTTCAGCCACCTCCAGCATACAGTCCCATGTAAGAATCATCGCTCCCCTGTTTTAGCCTCCTCCAACATACAGTCCCATGTAAGAATCATCACTCCCCTCTTTCAGCCCCTCCAGCATACAGTCCGATGTAAGAATCATTGCTCCCCTCTTTCAGCCCTCCAGCATACAGTCCCATGTAAGAATCATCGCTCCCTCTATCAGCCTCCTCCAGCATACAGTCCCATGTAAGAATCATTGCTCCCCTCTCTCAGCCCCTCCAGCATACAGTCCCATGTAAGAATCATCGCTCCCCTCTTTCAGCCCCTCCAGCATACAGTCCCATGTAAGAATCATTGCTTCCCTCTTTCAGCCTCCTCCAGCATACAGGCCCATGTAAGAATCATCGCTCCCCTCTTTCAGCCCCTCCAGCATACAGTCCCATGTAAGAATCATTGCTCCCTCTTTCAGCCTCCTCCAGCATACAGTCCCATGTAAGAATCATTGCTCCCCTCGCTCAGCTCCTCCAGCATACAGTCCCATGTAAGAATCATCGCTCCCTCTCTCAGCCCCCTCCACCATACAGTCCCATGTAAGAATTATCGCTCCCGTCTTTCAGCCACCTCCAGCATACTGTCCCATGTAAGAATCATCACTCCCCTCTTTTAGCCTCCTCCAGCATACAATCCCATCTAAGAATCATCGCTCCCCTCTTTCAGCCTCCTCCAGCATACAGTCCCATGTAAGAATCAGCGCTCCCCTGTTTCAGCCTCCTCCAGCATACAGTCCCATGTAAGAATCAGCGATCCCTCTTTCAGCCTCCTCCAGCATACAGTCTCATCTAAGAATCATCGCTCCCCTCTTTCAGCCACCTCCAGCATACAGTCCCATATAATAATCAGCGCTCCCCTATTTCAGCCCCTCCAGCATACAGTCCCATGTAAGAATCATCGCTCCCTCTTTCAGCCTCCTCCAGCATACAGTCCCATGTAAGAATCATTGCTCCCCTCTATCAGCCTCCTCCAGCATACAGTCCCATGTAAGAATTATTGCTCCCCTCTCTCAGCCCCTCCAGCGTACAGTCCCATGTAAGAATCATTGCTCCCTTCTCTCAGACCCTCTAGCATACAGTCCCATGTAAGAATCATCGCTCCTCTCTGAGCCCCCTCCAGCATACAGTCCCATGTAAGAATCATTGCTCCCCTCTCTCAGACTCTCTAGCATACAGTCCCATGTAAGAATCATCGCTCCTCTCTGAGCCCCCTCCAGCATACAGTCCCATGTAAGAATCATCGCTCCCCTTTCAGCCCCCTCCAGCATACAGTCCCATGTAAGAATCATCGCTCCCCTCTTTCAGCCACCTCCAGCATACAGTCCCATGTAAGAATCATCGCTCCCCTCTTTTAGCCTCCTCCAGCATACAATCCCATCTAAGAATCATCGCTCCCCTCTTTCAGCCTCCTCCTGCATACAGTCCCATGTAAGAATCATCGCTCCCCTCTTTCAGCCACCTCCAGAATACAGTCCCATGTAATAATCAGTGCTCCTCTCTTTCAGCCTCCTCCAGCATACAGTCCATTGTAAGAATCAGCGCTCCCCTCTTTCAGCCTACTCCAGCATACAGTCCTATGTAATAATCATCGCTCCCCTCTTTCAGCCCCTCCAGCATACAGTCCCATGTAAGAATCATTGCTTCCCTCTTTCAGCCTCCTCCAGCATACAGTCCCATGTAAGAATCATCGCTCCCTCTCTCAGCCCCCTCCACCATACAGTCCCATGTAAGAATCATCGCTCCCCTCTTTCAGCCTCCTCCAGCATACAGTCCCATGTATGAATCATCCCTCCCTCTTTCAGCCCCCTCCAGCATACAGTCCCATGTAAGAATCATCGCTCCCTCTTTCAGCCTCCTCCAGTATACAGTCCCATATAAGAATCATCGCTCCCTCTTTCAGCCTCCTCCAGCATACAGTCCCATGTTAGAATCATCGCTCCCCTCTTTCAGCCACCTCCAGCATACAGTCCCATGTAAGAATCATCGCTCCCCTGTTTTAGCCTCCTCCAACATACAGTCCCATGTAAGAATCATCGCTCCCCTCTTTCAGCCACCTCCAGAATACAGTCCCATGTAATAATCAGCGCTCCCCTCTTTCAGCCTCTTCCAGCATACAGTCCCATGTAGGAATCATCGCTCTTCTCCCTCAGCCCCTCCAGCATACAGTCCCATGCAAGAATCATTGCTCCCCTCTTTCAGCCCCTCCAGCATACAGTCCCAGGTAAGAATCATCGCTCCCCTCTTTCAGCCCCTCCAGCATACAGTCCCATGTAATAATCAGCGCTCCCTCTCTCAGCCCCCTCCACCATACAGTCCCATGTAAGAATCATCGCTCCCCTCTTTCAGCCTCCTCCAGCATACAGTCCCATGTATGAATCATCCCTCCCTCTTTCAGCCTCCTCCATCATACAGTCCCATGTAAGAATCAGCGCTCCCCTCTTTCAGCCTCCTCCAGCATACAGTCCTATGTAATAATCATCGCTCCACACTTTCAGCCCCTCCAGCATACAGTCCCATGTAAGAATCATTGCTTCCCTCTTTCAGCCTCCTCCAGCATACAGTGCCATGTAAGAATCATTGCTCCCCTCTCTCAGCCCCTCCAGCATACAGTCCCATGTAAGAATCATTGCTCCCCTCTCAGACCCTCCAGCATACAGTCCCATGTAAGAATCATCACTCCCCTCTTTCAGCCCCTCCAGCATATAGTCCGATGTAAGAATCATTGCTCCCCTCTTTCAGCCCTCCAGCATACAGTCCCATGTAAGAATCATCGCTCCCTCTATCAGCCTCCTCCAGCATACAGTCCCATGTAAGAATCATTGCTCCCCTCTCTCAGCCCCTCCAGCATACAGTCCCATGTAAGAATCATCGCTCCCCTCTTTCAGCCCCTCCAGCATACAGTCCCATGTAAGAATCATTGCTTCCCTCTTTCAGCCTCCTCCAGCATACAGGCCCATGTAAGAATCATCGCTCCCCTCTTTCAGCCCCTCCAGCATACAGTCCCATGTAAGAATCATTGCTCCCTCTTTCAGCCTCCTCCAGCATACAGTCCCATGTAAGAATCATTGCTCCCCTCTCTCAGCTCCTCCAGCATACAGTCCCATGTAAGAATCATCGCTCCCTCTCTCAGCCCCCTCCACCATACAGTCCCATGTAAGAATTATCGCTCCCCTCTTTCAGCCACCTCCAGCATACTGTCCCATGTAAGAATCATCGCTCCCCTCTTTCAGCCACCTCCAGCATACAGTCCCATGTAAGAATCATCGCTCCCCTCTTTTAGCCTCCTCCAGCATACAATCCCATCTAAGAATCATCGCTCCCCTCTTTTAGCCTCCTCCAGCATACAATCCCATCTAAGAATCATCGCTCCTCTCTTTCAGCCTCCTCCTGCATACAGTCCCATGTAAGAATCATCGCTCCCTCTCTCAGCCCCCTCCACCATACAGTCCCATGTAAGAATCATCGCTCCCCCTCTCAGCCCCCTCCACCATACAGTCCCATGTAAGAATCATCGCTCCCCTTTCAGCCCCCTCCAGCATACAGTCCCATGTAAGAATCATCGCTCCCCTCTTTCAGCCACCTCCAGCATACAGTCCCATGTAAGAATCATCGCTCCCCTCTTTTAGCCTCCTCCAGCATACAATCCCATCTAAGAATCATCGCTCCCCTCTTTCAGCCTCCTCCTGCATACAGTCCCATGTAAGAATCATCGCTCCCTCTCTCAGCCACCTCCAGCATACAGTCCCATGTAAGAATCAGCGCTCCCTCTTTCAGCCTCCTCCAGCATACAGTCCCATCTAAGAATCATCGCTCCGCTCTTTCAGCCACCTCCAGCATACAGTCCCATATAATAATCAGCGCTCCCCTATTTCAGCCCCTCCAGCATACAGTCCCATGTAAGAATCATCGCTCCCTCTTTCAGCCTCCTCCAGCATACAGTCCCATGTAAGAACCATTGCTCTCCTCTCTCAGCCCCTCCAGCATACAGTCCCATGTAAGAATCATCGGTCCTCTCTGAGCCCCCTCCAGCATACAGTCCCATGTAAGAATCATCGCTCCCCTTTCAGCCCCCTCCAGCATACAGTCCCATGTAAGAATCATCGCTCCCCTCTTTCAGCCACCTCCAGCATACAGTCCCATGTAAGAATCATCGCTCCCCTCTTTTAGCCTCCTCCAGCATACAATCCCATCTAAGAATCATCGCTCCCCTCTTTCAGCCTCCTCCTGCATACAGTCCCATGTAAGAATCATCGCTCCCCTCTTTCAGCCACCTCCAGAATACAGTCCCATGTAATAATCAGTGCTCCTCTCTTTCAGCCTCCTCCAGCATACAGTCCATTGTAAGAATCCGCGCTCCCCTCTTTCAGCCTACTCCAGCATACAGTCCTATGTAATAATCATCGCTCCACACTTTCAGCCCCTCCAGCATACAGTCCCATGTAAGAATCATCGCTCCCCTCTTTCAGCCACCTCCAGAATACAGTCCCATGTAATAATCAGTGCTCCTCTCTTTCAGCCTCCTCCAGCATACAGTCCATTGTAAGAATCCGCGCTCCCCTCTTTCAGCCTACTCCAGCATACAGTCCTATGTAATAATCATCGCTCCACACTTTCAGCCCCTCCAGCATACAGTCCCATGTAAGAATCATTGCTTCCCTCTTTCAGCCTCCTCCAGCATACAGTCCCATGTAAGAATCATCGCTCCCTCTCTCAGCCTCCTCCAGCATACAGTCCCATGTATGAATCATCCCTCCCTCTTTCAGCCCCCTCCAGCATACAGTCCCATGTAAGAATCATCGCTCCCCTCTCTAAGCCCCTCCACCATACAGTCCCATGTAAGAATCACAGCTTCCCTCTTTCAGCCTCCTCCAGCATACAGTCCCATGTAATAATCAGCGCTCCCTCTTTCAGCCTCCTCCAGCATACAGTCCCATGCAAGAATCATTGCTCCCCTCTTTCAGCCCCTCCAGCATACAGTCCCAGGTAAGAATCATCGCTCCCCTCTTTCAGCCCCTCCAGCATACAGTCCCATGTAATAATCAGCACTCCCCTCTTTCAGCCCCCTCCAGCATACAGTCCCATGTAATAATCATCGCTCCCTCTCTCAGCCCCCTCCACCATACAGTCCCATGTAAGAATCATCGCTCCCCTCTTTCAGCCTCCTCCAGCATACAGTCCCATGTATGAATCATCCCTCCCTCTTTCAGCCTCCTCCATCATACAGTCCCATGTAAGAATCATTGCTCCCCTCTTTCAGCCTCCTCCAGCATACAGTCCCATGTAAGAATCATTGCTCCCCTCTATCAGCCTCCTCCAGCATACAGTCCCATGTAAGAATCATTGCTCCCCTCTATCAGCCTCCTCTAGCATACAGTCCCATGTAAGAATCATTGCTCCCCTCTATCAGCCTCCTCCAGCATACAGTCCCATGTAAGAATCATTGCTCCCCTCTCTCAGCCCCTCCAGCATACAGTCCCATGTAAGAATCATTGCTTCCCTCTCAGACCCTCCAGCATACAGTCCCATGTAAGAATCATCACTCCCCTCTTACAGCCCCTCCAGCATACAGTCCGATGTAAGAATCATTGCTCCCCTCTTTCAGCCCCTTCAGCATACAGTCCCATGTAAGAATCATCGCTCCCTCTTTCAGCCTCCACCAGCATACAGTCCCATGTAAGAATCATTGCTCCCCTCTTTCAGCCTGATCCAGCATACAGTCCCATATAAGAATCATCGCTCCGCTCCTTCAGCCTCCTCCAGCATACAGTCCCATGTAAGAGTCATCGCTCCCCTCTTTCAGCCACCTCCAGCATACAGTCCCATGTAAGAATCATCGCTCCCCTCTTTCAGCCTACTCCAGCATACAGTCCCATGTAAGAATCATTGCTCCCCTCTTTCAGACTCCTCCAGCATACAGTCCCATGTAAGAATCATCGCTCCCCTCTTTCAGCCTCCTCCAGCATACAGTCCCATGTAAGAATCAGCGCTCCCCTGTTTCAGCCTCCTCCAGCATACAGTCCCATGTAAGAACCATTGCTCCCCTCTCTCAGCCCCTCCAGCATACAGTCCCATGTAAGAATCATTGCTCCCCTCTCTCAGACCCTCTAGCATACAGTCCCATGTAAGAATCATCGCTCCTCTCTGAGCCCCCTCCAGCATACAGTCCCATGTAAGAATCATCGATCCCCTTTTAGCCCCCTCCAGCATACAGTCCCATGTAAGAATCATCGCTCCCCTCTTTCAGCCACCTCCAGCATACAGTCCCATGTAAGAATCATCGCTCCCCTCTTTTAGCCTCCTCCAGCATACAATCCCATCTAAGAATCATCGCTCCCCTCTTTCAGCCTCCTCCTGCATACAGTCCCATGTAAGAATCATCGCTCCCCTCTTTCAGCCACCTCCAGAATACAGTCCCATGTAATAATCAGTGCTCCTCTCTTTCAGCCTCCTCCAGCATACAGTCCATTGTAAGAATCAGCGCTCCCCTCTTTCAGCCCCTCCAGCATACAGTCCCATGTAAGAATCATTGCTTCCCTCTTTCAGCCTCCTCCAGCATACAGTCCCATGTAAGAATCATCGCTCCCTCTCTCAGCCCCCTCCACCATACAGTCCCATGTAAGAATCATCGCTCCCCTCTTTCAGCCTCCTCCAGCATACAGTCCCATGTAAGAATCATCGCTCCCTCTTTCAGCCTCCTCCAGCATACAGTCCCATGTAAGAATCATTGCTCCCCTCTATCAGCCTCCTCCAGCATACAGTCCCATGTAAGAATCATTGCTCCCCTCTCTCAGCCCCTCCAGCATACAGTCCCATGTAAGAATCATCGCTCCCCTCTTTCAGCCCCTCCAGCATACAGTCCCATGTAAGAATCATTGCTCCCCTCTCAGACCCTCCAGCATACAGTCCCATGTAAGAATCATTGCTCCCCTCTATCAGCCTCCTCCAGCATACAGTCCCATGTAAGAATCATTGCTCCCCTCTATCAGCCTCCTCCAGCATACAGTCCCATGTAAGAATCATTGCTCCCCTCTCTCAGCCCCTCCAGCATACAGTCCCATGTAAGAATCATCACTCCCCTCTTACAGCCCCTCCAGAATACAGTCCGATGTAAGAATCATTGCTCCCCTCTTTCAGCCCCTTCAGCATACAGTCCCATGTAAGAATCATCGCTCCCTCTTTCAGCCTCCACCAGCATACAGTCCCATGTAAGAATCATCGCTCCCCTCTTTCAGCCTGATCCAGCATACAGTCCCATATAAGAATCATCGCTCCCCTCCTTCAGCCTCCTCCAGCATACAGTCCCATGTAAGAATCATCGCTCCCCTCTTTCAGCCACCTCCAGCATACAGTCCCATGTAAGAATCATCGCTCCCCTCTTTCAGCCTACTCCAGCATACAGTCCCATGTAAGAATCATTGCTCCCCTCTTTCAGACTCCTCCAGCATACAGTCCCATGTAAGAATCATCGCTCCCCTCTTTCAGCCTCCTCCAGCATACAGTCCCATGTAAGAATCAGCGCTCCCCTGTTTCAGCCTCCTCCAGCATACAGTCCCATGTAAGAATCAGCGCTCCCTCTTTCAGCCTCCTCCAGCATACAGTCCCATCTAAGAATCATCGCTCCCCTCTTTCAGCCACCTCCAGCATACAGTCCCATATAATAATCAGCGCTCCCCTATTTCAGCCCCTCCAGCATACAGTCCCATGTAAGAATCATCGCTCCCTCTTTCAGCCTCCTCCAGCATACAGTGCCATGTAAGAACCATTGCTCCCCTCTCTCAGCCCCTCCAGCATACAGTCCCATGTAAGAATCATTGCTCCCCTCTTTCAGCCTCCTCCAGCATACAGTGCCATGTAAGAACCATTGCTCCCCTCTCTCAGCCCCTCTAGCATACAGTCCCATGTAAGAATCATCGCTCCCCTCTTTCAGCCTCCTCCAGCATACAGTCCCATGTAAGAATCATCGATCCCCTTTTAGCCCCCTCCAGCATACAGTCCCATGTAAGAATCATCGCTCCCCTCTTTCAGCCACCTCCAGCATACAGTCCCATGTAAGAATCATCGCTCCCCTCTTTTAGCCTCCTCCAGCATACAATCCCATCTAAGAATCATCGCTCCCCTCTTTCAGCCTCCTCCTGCATACAGTCCCATGTAAGAATCATCGCTCCCATCTTTCAGCCTCCTCCAGCATACAGTCCCATGTAAGAATCATTGCTCCCCTCTCTCAGCCCCTCCAGCATACAGTCCCATGTAAGAATCATTGCTCCCCTCTCTCAGACCCTCCAGCATACAGTCCCGTGTAAGAATCATTGCTCCCCTCTCTCAGCCCCCTCCAGCATACAGTCCCATGTAAGAATCATCACTCTCCTCTCTCAGCCCCCTCCAGCATACAGTCCCATGTAAGAATCATCGCTCCCCTCTTTCTGCCTCCTCCAGCATAGAGTCTCATGTATGAATCATCCCTCCCTCTTTCGGCCTCCTCCAGCATACAGTCCCATGTAAGAATCAGCGCTCCCCTCTTTCAGCCTCCTCCAGCATACAGTCCCATGTAAGAATCATCGCTCCCTCTTTCAGCCTCCTCCAGCATACAGTCCCATGTAATAATCATCGCTCCCTCTTTCAGCCTCCTCCAGTATACAGTCCCATGTAAGAATCATCGTTCCCTATTTCAGCCTCCTCCAGCATACAGTGCCATGTAATAATCAGCGCTCCCCTGTTTCAGCCTCCTCCAGCATACAGTCCCATCTAAAAATCATCGCTCTCCTCTTTCAGCCCCCTCCAGAATACACTCCCATGTAAGAAGCATCGCTCCCCTCTTTCAGCCTCCTCCAGCATACAGTCCCATGTAATAATCATCGCTCCCTCTTTCAGCCTCCTCCAGTATACAGTCCCATGTAAGAATCATCGCTCCCTCTTTCAGCCTCCTCCAGCATACAGTCCCATGTAAGAATCATCGCTCCCTCTTTCAGACTCCTCCAGCATACAGTCCCATGTAAGAATCATTGCTCCCCTCTTTCAGCCCCCTCCAGCATACAGTCCCATGTAAGAATCATCGCTCCCATCTTTCAGCCTCCTCCAGCATACAGTCCCATGTAAGAATCATTGCTCCCCTCTCTCAGCCCCTCCAGCATACAGTCCCATGTAAGAATCATTGCTCCCCTCTCTCAGACCCTCCAGCATACAGTCCCGTGTAAGAATCATCGCTCCCCTCTCTCAGCCCCCTCCAGCATACAGTCCCATGTAAGAATCATCGCTCTCCTCTCTCAGCCCCCTCCAGCATACAGTCCCATGTAAGAATCATCGCTCCCCTCTTTCAGCCTACTCCAGCATACAGTCCCATATAAGAATCATCGCTCCCCTCTTTCAGCCTCCTCCAGCATACAGTCCCATGTAAGAATCAGCGCTCCCTCTTTCAGCCTCCTCCAGCATACTGTCCCATGTAAGAATCATCGCTCCCCTCTTTCAGACTCCTCCAGTCCCATGTAAGAATCATCGCAACCCTCATTCAGCCTCCTCCAGCATACAGTCCCATGTAAGAATCAGCGCTCCCCTGTTTCAGCCTCCTCCAGCATACAGTCCCATGTAAGAATCAGCGCTCCCTCTTTCAGCCTCCTCCAGCATACAGTCCCATCTAAGAATCATCGCTCCCCTCTTTCAGCCACCTCCAGCATACAGTCCCATATAATAATCAGCGCTCCCCTATTTCAGCCCCTCCAGCATACAGTCCCATGTAAGAATCATCGCTCCCTCTTTCAGCCTCCTCCAGCATACAGTCCCATGTAAGAATCATTGCTCCCCTCTATCAGCCTCCTCCAGCATACAATCCCATGTAAGAACCATTGCTCCCCTCTCTCAGCCCCTCCAGCATACAGTCCCATGTAAGAATCATTGCTCCCCTCTCTCAGACCCTCTAGCATACAGTCCCGTGTAAGAATCATCGCTCCTCTCTGAGCCCCCTCCAGCATACAGTCCCATGTAAGAATCATCGCTCCCCTTTCAGCCCCCTCCAGCATACAGTCCCATGTAAGAATCATCGCTCCCCTCTTTTAGCCTCCTCCAGCATACAATCCCATCTAAGAATCATCGCTCCCCTCTTTCAGCCTCCTCCTGCATACAGTCCCATGTAAGAATCATCGCTCCCCTCTTTCAGCCACCTCCAGCATACAGTCCCATGTAATAATCAGTGCTCCTCTCTTTCAGCCTCCTCCAGCATACAGTCCATTGTAAGAATCAGCGCTCCCCTCTTTCAGCCTACTCCAGCATACAGTCCTATGTAAGAATCATTGCTCCCCTCTCTCTGCCCCTCCAGCATACAGTCCCATGTAAGAATCATTGCTCCCCTCTCAGACCCTCCAGCATACAGTCCCATGTAAGAATCATTGCTCCCCTCTATCAGCCTCCTCCAGCATACAGTCAAATGTAAGAATCATTGCTCCCCTCTATCAGCCTCCTCCAGCATACAGTCCCATGTAAGAATCATTGCTCCCCTCTCTCAGCCCCTCCAGCATACAGTCCCATGTAAGAATCATTGCTCCCCTCTCAGACCCTCCAGCATACAGTCCCATGTAAGAATCATCGCTCCCTCTTTCAGCCTCCTCCAGCATACAGTCCCATGTAAGAATCATCGCTCCCTCTTTCAGACTCCTCCAGCATACAGTCCCATGTAAGAATCATCGCTCCCCTCTTTCAGCCCCCTCCAGCATACAGTCCCATGTAAGAATCATCGCTCCCATCTTTCAGACTCCTCCAGCATACAGTCCCATGTAAGAATCATTGCTCCCCTCTCTCAGCCCCTCCAGCATACAGTCCCATGTAAGAATCATTGCTCCCCTCTCTCAGACCCTCCAGCATACAGTCCCGTGTAAGAATCATCGCTCCCCTCTCTCAGCCCCCTCCAGCATACAGTCCCATGTAAGAATCATCGCTCTCCTCTCTCAGCCCCCTCCAGCATACAGTCCCATGTAAGAATCATCGCTCCCCTCTTTCAGCCTACTCCAGCATACAGTCCCATATAAGAATCATCGCTCCCCTCTTTCAGCCTCCTCCAGCATACAGTCCCATGTAAGAATCAGCGCTCCCTCTTTCAGCCTCCTCCAGCATACTGTCCCATGTAAGAATCATCGCTCCCCTCTTTCAGACTCCTCCAGTCCCATGTAAGAATCATCGCAACCCTCATTCAGCCTCCTCCAGCATACAGTCCCATGTAAGAATCAGCGCTCCCCTGTTTCAGCCTCCTCCAGCATACAGTCCCATGTAAGAATCAGCGCTCCCTCTTTCAGCCTCCTCCAGCATACAGTCCCATCTAAGAATCATCGCTCCCCTCTTTCAGCCACCTCCAGCATACAGTCCCATATAATAATCAGCGCTCCCCTATTTCAGCCCCTCCAGCATACAGTCCCATGTAAGAATCATCGCTCCCTCTTTCAGCCTCCTCCAGCATACAGTCCCATGTAAGAATCATTGCTCCCCTCTATCAGCCTCCTCCAGCATACAATCCCATGTAAGAACCATTGCTCCCCTCTCTCAGCCCCTCCAGCATACAGTCCCATGTAAGAATCATTGCTCCCCTCTCTCAGACCCTCTAGCATACAGTCCCGTGTAAGAATCATCGCTCCTCTCTGAGCCCCCTCCAGCATACAGTCCCATGTAAGAATCATCGCTCCCCTTTCAGCCCCCTCCAGCATACAGTCCCATGTAAGAATCATCGCTCCCCTCTTTCAGCCACCTCCAGCATACAGTCCCATGTAAGAATCATCGCTCCCCTCTTTTAGCCTCCTCCAGCATACAATCCCATCTAAGAATCATCGCTCCCCTCTTTCAGCCTCCTCCTGCATACAGTCCCATGTAAGAATCATCGCTCCCCTCTTTCAGCCACCTCCAGCATACAGTCCCATGTAATAATCAGTGCTCCTCTCTTTCAGCCTCCTCCAGCATACAGTCCATTGTAAGAATCAGCGCTCCCCTCTTTCAGCCTACTCCAGCATACAGTCCTATGTAAGAATCATTGCTCCCCTCTCTCTGCCCCTCCAGCATACAGTCCCATGTAAGAATCATTGCTCCCCTCTCAGACCCTCCAGCATACAGTCCCATGTAAGAATCATTGCTCCCCTCTATCAGCCTCCTCCAGCATACAGTCAAATGTAAGAATCATTGCTCCCCTCTATCAGCCTCCTCCAGCATACAGTCCCATGTAAGAATCATTGCTCCCCTCTCTCAGCCCCTCCAGCATACAGTCCCATGTAAGAATCATTGCTCCCCTCTCAGACCCTCCAGCATACAGTCCCATGTAAGAATCATCACTCCCCTCTTTCAGCCCCTCCAGCATACAGTCCGATGTAAGAATCATTGCTCCCCTCTTTCAGCCCCTCCAGCATACAGTCCCATGTAAGAATCATCGCTCCCTCTTTCAGCCTCCTCCAGCATACAGTCCCATGTAAGAATCATCGCTCCCTCTTTCAGCCTCCTCCAGCATACAGTCCCATGTAAGAATCATCGCTCCCCTCTTTCAGCCTCCTCCAGCATACAGTCCCATGTAAGAATCAGCGCTCCCCTGTTTCAGCCTCCTCCAGCATACAGTCCCATGTAAGAATCATTGCTCCCCTCTCTCAGCCCCTCCAGCATACAGTCCCATGTAAGAATCGTTGCTCCCCTCTCAGACCCTCCAGCATACAGTCCCATGTAAGAATCATTGCTCCCCTCTATCAGCCTCCTCCAGCATACAGTCAAATGTAAGAATTATTGCTCCCCTCTATCAGCCTCCTCCAGCATACAGTCCCATGTAAGAATCATTGCTCCCCTCTATCAGCCTCCTCCAGCATACAGTCAAATGTAAGAATCATTGCTCCCCTCTATCAGCCTCCTCCAGCATACAGTCCCATGTAAGAATCATTGCTCCCCTCTTTCAGCCCCTCCAGCATACAGTCCGATGTAAGAATCATTGCTCCCCTCTTTCAGCCCCTCCAGCATACAGTCCCATGTAAGAATCATCGCTCCCTCTTTCAGCCTCCTCCAGCATACAGTCCCATGTAAGAATCATCGCTCCCTCTTTCAGCCTCCTCCAGCATACAGTCCCATGTAATAATCATCGCTCCCTCTTTCAGCCCCCTCCAGCATACAGTCCCATGTAAGAATCATCGCTCCCCTCTTTCAGCCTCCTCCAGCATACAGTCCCATGTAAAAATCAGCGCTCCCCTGTTTCAGCCTCCTCCAGCATACAGTCCCATGTAAGAATCAGTGCTCCCTCTTTCAGCCCCTCCAGTATACAGTCCCATGTAAGAATCATTGCTTCCCTCTTTCAGCCTCCTCCAGCATACAGTCCCATGTAAGAATCATCGCTCCCCTCTTTTAGCCTCCTCCAGCATACAATCCCATCTAAGAATCATCGCTCCCCTCTTTCAGCCTCCTCCTGCATACAGTCCCATGTAAGAATCATCGCTCCCCTCTTTCAGCCACCTCCAGAATACAGTCCCATGTAATAATCAGTGCTCCTCTCTTTCAGCCTCCTCCAGCATACAGTCCATTGTAAGAATCAGCGCTCCCCTCTTTCAGCCCCTCCAGTATACAGTCCCATGTAAGAATCATTGCTTCCCTCTTTCAGCCTCCTCCACCATACAGTCCCATGTAAGAATCACAGCTTCGCTCTTTCAGCCTCCTCCAGCATACAGTCCCATGTAATAATCAGCGCTCCATCTTTCAGCCTCCTCCAGCATACAGTCCCATGTAAGAATCATCGCTCCCTCTTTCAGCCTCCTCCAGTATACAGTCCCATGTAAGAATCATCGCTCCCTCTTTCAGCCTCCTCCAGCATACAGTCCCATGTTAGAATCATCGCTCCCCTCTTTCAGCCACCTCCAGCATACAGTCCCATGTAAGAATCATCGCTCCCCTGTTTTAGCCTCCTCCAGCATACAGTCCCATGTAAGAATCAGCGCTCCCTCTTTCAGCCTCCTCCAGCATACAGTCCCATCTAAGAATCATCGCTCCCCTCTTTCAGCCACCTCCAGCATACAGTCCCATGTAAGAATCACAGCTTCGCTCTTTCAGCCTCCTCCAGCATACAGTCCCATGTAAGAATCATCGCTCCCTCTTTCAGCCTCCTCCAGCATACAGTCCCATGTAAGAATCATTGCTCCCCTCTATCAGCCTCCTCCAGCATACAGTCCCATGTAAGAATTATTGCTCCCCTCTCTCAGCCCCTCCAGCATACAGTCCCATGTAAGAATCATTGCTCCCTTCTCTCAGACCCTCTAGCATACAGTCCCATGTAAGAATCATCGCTCCTCTCTGAGCCCCCTCCAGCATACAGTCCCATGTAAGAATCATCGCTCCCCTTTCAGCCCCCTCCAGCATACAGTCCCATGTAAGAATCATCGCTCCCCTCTTTCAGCCACCTCCAGCATACAGTCCCATGTAAAAATCATCGCTCCCCTCTTTTAGCCTCCTCCAGCATACAATCCCATCTAAGAATCATCGCTCCCCTCTTTCAGCCTCCTCCTGCATACAGTCCCATGTAAGAATCATCGCTCCCCTGTTTCAGCCACCTCCAGCATACAGTCCCATGTAAGAATCAGCGCTCCCTCTTTCAGCCTCCTCCAGCATACAGTCCCATCTAAGAATCATCGCTCCGCTCTTTCAGCCACCTCCAGCATACAGTCCCATATAATAATCAGCGCTCCCCTATTTCAGCCAGCCCCTCCAGCATACAGTCCCATGTAAGAATCATCGCTCCCTCTTTCAGCCTCCTCCAGCATACAGTCCCATGTAAGAACCATTGCTCTCCTCTCTCAGCCCCTCCAGCATACAGTCCCATGTAAGAATCATTGCTCCCCTCTCTCAGACTCTCTAGCATACAGTCCCATGTAAGAATCATCGCTGCTCTCTGAGCCCCCTCCAGCATACAGTCCCATGTAAGAATCAATTCTCCCCTTTCAGCCCCCTCCAGCATACAGTCCCATGTAAGAATCATCGCTCCCCTCTTTCAGCCACCTCCAGCATACAGTCCCATGTAAGAATCATCGCTCCCCTCTTTTAGCCTCCTCCAGCATACAATCCCATCTAAGAATCATCGCTCCCCTCTTTCAGCCTCCTCCTGCATACAGTCCCATGTAAGAATCATCGCTCCCCTCTTTCAGCCACCTCCAGAATACAGTCCCATGTAATAATCAGTGCTCCTCTCTTTCAGCCTCCTCCAGCATACAGTCCATTGTAAGAATCAGCGCTCCCCTCTTTCAGCCTACTCCAGCATACAGTCCTATGTAATAATCATCGCTCCCCTCTTTCAGCCCCTCCAGCATACAGTCCCATGTATGAATCATTGCTTCCCTCTCTCAGCCTCCTCCAGCATACAGTCCCATGTAAGAATCATCGCTCCCTCTCTCAGCCCCCTCCACCATACAGTCCCATGTAAGAATCATCGCTCCCCTCTTTCAGCCTCCTCCAGCATACAGTCCCATGTATAAATCATCCCTCCCTCTTTCAGCCCCCTCCAGCATACAGTCCCATGTAAGAATCATCGCTCCCCTCTTTCAGCCTCCTCCAGCATACAGTCCCAGGTAAGAATCATCGCTCCCCTCTCTAAGCCCCTCCACCATACAGTCCCATGTAAGAATCACAGCTTCCCTCTTTCAGCCTCCTCCAGCATACAGTCCCATGTAATAATCAGCGCTCCCTCTTTCAGCCTCCTCCAGCATACAGTCCCATGTAAGAATCATCGCTCCCTCTTTCAGCCTCCTCCAGTATACAGTCCCATGTAAGAATCATCGCTCCCTCTTTCAGCCTCCTCCAGCATACAGTCCCATGTTAGAATCATCGCTCCCCTCTTTCAGCCACCTCCAGCATACAGTCCCATGTAAGAATCATCGCTCCCCTGTTTTAGCCTCCTCCAACATACAGTCCCATCTAAGAATCATCGCTCCCCTCTTTCAGCCACCTCCAGAATACAGTCCCATGTAATAATCAGCGCTCCCCTCTTTCAGCCTCTTCCAGCATACAGTCCCATGTAGGAATCATCGCTCTTCTCCCTCAGCCCCTCCAGCATACAGTCCCATGCAAGAATCATTGCTCCCCTCTTTCAGCCCCTCCAGCATACAGTCCCAGGTAAGAATCATCGCTCTCCTCTTTCAGCCCCTCCAGCATACAGTCCCATGTAATAATCAGCGCTCCCCTCTTTCAGCCCCCTCCAGCATACAGTCCCATGTAATAATCATCGCTCCCTCTCTCAGCCCCCTCCACCATACAGTCCCATGTAAGAATCATCGCTCCCCTCTTTCAGCCTCCTCCAGCATACAGTCCCATGTATGAATCATCCCTCCCTCTTTCAGCCTCCTCCATCA
The DNA here is from genome assembly GCF_050947455.1 of Rhinoderma darwinii. Taxonomy (NCBI): domain Eukaryota; kingdom Metazoa; phylum Chordata; class Amphibia; order Anura; family Rhinodermatidae; genus Rhinoderma; species Rhinoderma darwinii. The sequence goes on from NW_027464550.1 coordinate 111,828, forward strand.
TACAGTCCCATGTAAGAATCAGCGCTCCCCTCTTTCAGCCTCCTCCAGCTTACAGTCCCATGTAAGAATCATCGCTCCCCTCTTTCAGCCTCCTCCAGCATACAGTCCCATGTAAGAATCATTGCTCCCCTCTATCAGCCTCCTCCAGCATACAGTCCCATGTAAGAATCATTGCTCCCCTCTCAGACCCTCCAGCATACAGTCCCATGTAAGAATCATCACTCCCCTCTTTCAGCCCCTCCAGCATACAGTCCGATGTAAGAATCATTGCTCCCCTCTTTCAGCCCTCCAGCATACAGTCCCATGTAAGAATCGCTCCCTCTATCAGCCTCCTCCAGCATACAGTCCCATGTAAGAATCATTGCTCCCCTCTCTCAGCCCCTCCAGCATACAGTCCCATGTAAGAATCATCGCTCCCCTCTTTCAGCCCCTCCAGCATACAGTCCCATGTAAGAATCATTGCTTCCCTCTTTCAGCCTCCTCCAGCATACAGGCCCATGTAAGAATCATCGCTCCCCTCTTTCAGCCCCTCCAGCATACAGTCCCATGTAAGAATCATTGCTCCCTCTTTCAGCCTCCTCCAGCATACAGTCCCATGTAAGAATCATTGCTCCCCTCTCTCAGCTCCTCCAGCATACAGTCCCATGTAAGAATCATCGCTCTCTCTCTCAGCCCCCTCCACCATACAGTCCCATGTAAGAATTATCGCTCCCCTCTTTCAGCCACCTCCAGCATACTGTCCCATGTAAGAATCATCGCTCCCCTCTTTCAGCCACCTCCAGCATACTGTCCCATGTAAGAATCATCGCTCCCCTCTTTCAGCCTCCTCCTGCATACAGTCCCATGTAAGAATCATCGCTCCCTCTCTCAGCCCCCTCCACCATACAGTCCCATGTAAGAATCATCGCTCCCCTTTCAGCCCCCTCCAGCATACAGTCCCATGTAAGAATCATCGCTCCCCTCTTTCAGCCACCTCCAGCATACAGTCCCATGTAAGAATCATCGCTCCCCTCTTTTAGCCTCCTCCAGCATACAATCCCATCTAAGAATCATCGCTCCCGTCTTTTAGCCTCCTCCAGCATACAATCCCATCTAAGAATCATCGCTCCCCTCTTTCAGCCTCCTCCTGCATACAGTCCCATGTAAGAATCATCGCTCCCTCTCTCAGCCCCCTCCACCATACAGTCCCATGTAAGAATCATCGCTCCCCTTTCAGCCCCCTCCAGCATACAGTCCCATGTAAGAATCATCGCTCCCCTCTTTCAGCCACCTCCAGCATACAGTCCCATGTAAGAATCATCGCTCCCCTCTTTTAGCCTCCTCCAGCATACAATCCCATCTAAGAATCATCGCTCCCCTCTTTTAGCCTCCTCCAGCATACAATCCCATCTAAGAATCATCGCTCCCCTCTTTCAGCCTCCTCCTTCATACAGTCCCATGTAAGAATCATCGCTCCCTCTCTCAGCCCCCTCCACCATACAGTCCCATGTAAGAATCATCGCTCCCCTTTCAGGCCCCTCCAGCATACAGTCCCATGTAAGAATCATCGCTCCCCTCTTTCAGCCACCTCCAGCATACAGTCCCATGTAAGAATCATCGCTCCCCTCTTTTAGCCTCCTCCAGCATACAATCCCATCTAAGAATCATCGCTCCCCTTCTTTCAGCCTCCTCCTGCATACAGTCCCATGTAAGAATCATCGCTCCCCTCTTTCAGCCACCTCCAGCATACAGTCCCATGTAATAATCAGTGCTCCTCTCTTTCAGCCTCCTCCAGCATACAGTCCATTGTAAGAATCAGCGCTCCCCTCTTTCAGCCTACTCCAGCATACAGTCCTATGTAAGAATCATCGCTCCCCTCTTTCAGCCCCTCCAGAATACAGTCCCATGTAAGAATCATTGCTTCCCTCTTTCAGCCTCCTCCAGCATACAGTCCCATGTAAGAATCATCGCTCACTCTCTCAGCCTACTCCAGCATACAGTCCTATGTAAGAATCATCGCTCCCCTCTTTCAGCCCCTCCAGAATACAGTCCCATGTAAGAATCATTGCTTCCCTCTTTCAGCCTCCTCCAGCATACAGTCCCATGTAAGAATCATCGCTCCCTCTCTCAGCCCCCTCCACCATACAGTCCCATGTAAGAATCATCGCTCCCCTCTTTCAGCCTCCTCCAGCATACAGTCCCATGTATGAATCATCCCTCCCTCTTTCAGCCTCCTCCATCATACAGTCCCATGTAAGAATCAGCGCTCCCCTCGTTCAGCCTCCTCCAGCATACAGTCCCATGTAAGAATCATCGCTCCCCTCTTTCAGACTCCTCCAGCATACAGTCCCATGTAAGAATCATTGCTCCCCTCTATCAGCCTCCTCCAGCATACAGTGCCATGTAAGAATCATTGCTCCCCTCTCTCAGCCCCTCCAGCATACAGTCCCATGTAAGAATCATTGCTCCCCTCTCAGACCCTCCAGCATACAGTCCCATGTAAGAATCATCACTCCCCTCTTTCAGCCCCTCCAGCATACAGTCCGATGTAAGAATCATTGCTCCCCTCTATCAGCCTCCTCCAGCATACAGTCCCATGTAAGAATCATTGCTCCCCTCTATGAGCCTCCTCCAGCATACAGTCCCATGTAAGAATCATTGCTCCCCTCTCTCAGCCCCTCCAGCATACAGTCCCATGTAAGAATCATCGCTCCCCTCTTTCAGCCCCTCCAGCATACAGTCCCATGTAAGAATCATTGCTTCCCTCTTTCAGCCTCCTCCAGCATACAGGCCCATGTAAGAATCATCGCTCCCCTCTTTCAGCCCCTCCAGCATACAGTCCCATGTAAGAATCATTGCTCCCTCTTTCAGCCTCCTCCAGCATACAGTCCCATGTAAGAATCATTGCTCCCCTCTCTCAGCACCTCCAGCATACAGTCCCATGTAAGAATCATCGCTCCCCTCTTTTAGCCTCCTCCAGCATACAATCCCATCTAAGAATCATCGCTCCCCTCTTTCAGCCTCCTCCTGCATACAGTCCCATGTAAGAATCATCGCTTCCCTCTTTCAGCCACCTCCAGCATACAGTCCCATGTAATAATCAGTGCTCCTCTCTTTCAGCCTCCTCCAGCATACAGTCCATTGTAAGAATCAGCGCTCCCCTCTTTCAGCCTACTCCAGCATACAATCCTATGTAAGAATCATCGTTCCCCTCTTTCAGCCCCTCCAGAATACAGTCCCATGTAAGAATCATTGCTTCCCTCTTTCAGCCTCCTCCAGCATACAGTCCCATGTAAGAATCATCGCTCCCTCTCTCAGCCCCCTCCACCATACAGTCCCATGTAAGAATCATCGCTCCCCTCTTTCAGCCTCCTCCAGCCTTCAGTCCCATGTATGAATCATCCCTCCCTCTTTCAGCCTCCTCCAGCATACAGTCCCATGTAAGAATCATCGCTCCCTCTCTCAGCCCCCTCCACCATACAGTCCCATGTAAGAATCATCGCACCCCTCTTTCAGCCTCCTCCAGCATACAGTCCCATGTATGAATCATCCCTCACTCTTTCAGCCTCCTCCATCATACAGTCCCATGTAAGAATCAGCGCTCCCCTCTTTCAGCCTCCTCCAGCATACAGTCCCATGTAAGAATCATCGCTCCCCTCTTTCAGCCTCCTCCAGCATACAGTCCCATGTAAGAATCATTGCTCCCCTCTTTCAGCCCCCTCCAGCATACAGTCCCATGTAAGAATCATCGCTCCCATCTTTCAGCCTCCTCCAGCATACAGTCCCATGTAAGAATCATTGCTCCCCTCTCTCAGCCCCTCCAGCATACAGTCCCATGTAAGAATCATTGCTCCCCTCTCTCAGACCCTCCAGCATACAGTCCCGTGTAAGAATCATCGCTCCCCTCTCTCAGCCCCCTCCAGCATACAGTCCCATGTAAGAATTCTCGCTCCCCTCTCTCAGCCCCCTCCAGCATACAGTCCCATGTAAGAATCATCGCTCCCCTATTTCAGCCACCTCCAGCATACAGTCCCATATAAGAATCATCGCTCCCCTCTTTCAGCCTCCTCCAGCATAGAGTCCCATGTATGAATCATCCCTCCCTCTTTCAGCCTCCTCCAGCATACAGTCCCATGTAAGAATCAGCGCTCCCTCTTTCAGCCTCCTCCAGCATACAGTCCCATGTAAGAATCATCGCTCCCCTCTTTCAGACTCCTCCAGCATACAGTCCCATATAATAATCAGCGCTCCCCTATTTCAGCCAGCCCCTCCAGCATACAGTCCCATGTAAGAATCATCGCTCCCTCTTTCAGCCTCCTCCAGCATACAGTCCCATGTAAGAACCATTGCTCTCCTCTCTCAGCCCCTCCAGCATACAGTCCCATGTAAGAATCATTGCTCCCCTCTCTCAGACTCTCTAGCATACAGTCCCATGTAAGAATCATCGCTGCTCTCTGAGCCCCCTCCAGCATACAGTCCCATGTAAGAATCAATTCTCCCCTTTCAGCCCCCTCCAGCATACAGTCCCATGTAAGAATCATCGCTCCCCTCTTTCAGCCACCTCCAGCATACAGTCCCATGTAAGAATCATCGCTCCCCTCTTTTAGCCTCCTCCAGCATACAATCCCATCTAAGAATCATCGCTCCCCTCTTTCAGCCTCCTCCTGCATACAGTCCCATGTAAGAATCATCGCTCCCCTCTTTCAGCCACCTCCAGAATACAGTCCCATGTAATAATCAGTGCTCCTCTCTTTCAGCCTCCTCCAGCATACAGTCCATTGTAAGAATCAGCGCTCCCCTCTTTCAGCCTACTCCAGCATACAGTCCTATGTAATAATCATCGCTCCCCTCTTTCAGCCCCTCCAGCATACAGTCCCATGTATGAATCATTGCTTCCCTCTTTCAGCCTCCTCCAGCATACAGTCCCATGTAAGAATCATCGCTCCCTCTCTCAGCCCCCTCCACCATACAGTCCCATGTAAGAATCATCGCTCCCCTCTTTCAGCCTCCTCCAGCATACAGTCCCATGTATAAATCATCCCTCCCTCTTTCAGCCCCCTCCAGCATACAGTCCCATGTAAGAATCATCGCTCCCCTCTTTCAGCCTCCTCCAGCATACAGTCCCAGGTAAGAATCATCGCTCCCCTCTCTAAGCCCCTCCACCATACAGTCCCATGTAAGAATCACAGCTTCCCTCTTTCAGCCTCCTCCAGCATACAGTCCCATGTAATAATCAGCGCTCCCTCTTTCAGCCTCCTCCAGCATACAGTCCCATGTAAGAATCATCGCTCCCTCTTTCAGCCTCCTCCAGTATACAGTCCCATGTAAGAATCATCGCTCCCTCTTTCAGCCTCCTCCAGCATACAGTCCCATGTTAGAATCATCGCTCCCCTCTTTCAGCCACCTCCAGCATACAGTCCCATGTAAGAATCATCGCTCCCCTGTTTTAGCCTCCTCCAACATACAGTCCCATCTAAGAATCATCGCTCCCCTCTTTCAGCCACCTCCAGAATACAGTCCCATGTAATAATCAGCGCTCCCCTCTTTCAGCCTCTTCCAGCATACAGTCCCATGTAGGAATCATCGCTCTTCTCCCTCAGCCCCTCCAGCATACAGTCCCATGCAAGAATCATTGCTCCCCTCTTTCAGCCCCTCCAGCATACAGTCCCAGGTAAGAATCATCGCTCTCCTCTTTCAGCCCCTCCAGCATACAGTCCCATGTAATAATCAGCGCTCCCCTCTTTCAGCCCCCTCCAGCATACAGTCCCATGTAATAATCATCGCTCCCTCTCTCAGCCCCCTCCACCATACAGTCCCATGTAAGAATCATCGCTCCCCTCTTTCAGCCTCCTCCAGCATACAGTCCCATGTATGAATCATCCCTCCCTCTTTCAGCCTCCTCCATCATACAGTCCCATGTAAGAATCAGCGCTCCCCTCTTTCAGCCTCCTCCAGCTTACAGTCCCATGTAAGAATCATCGCTCCCCTCTTTCAGCCTCCTCCAGCATACAGTCCCATGTAAGAATCATTGCTCCCCTCTATCAGCCTCCTCCAGCATACAGTCCCATGTAAGAATCATTGCTCCCCTCTCAGACCCTCCAGCATACAGTCCCATGTAAGAATCATCACTCCCCTCTTTCAGCCCCTCCAGCATACAGTCCGATGTAAGAATCATTGCTCCCCTCTTTCAGCCCTCCAGCATACAGTCCCATGTAAGAATCATCGCTCCCTCTATCAGCCTCCTCCAGCATACAGTCCCATGTAAGAATCATTGCTCCCCTCTCTCAGCCCCTCCAGCATACAGTCCCATGTAAGAATCATCGCTCCCCTCTTTCAGCCCCTCCAGCATACAGTCCCATGTAAGAATCATTGCTTCCCTCTTTCAGCCTCCTCCAGCATACAGGCCCATGTAAGAATCATCGCTCCCCTCTTTCAGCCCCTCCAGCATACAGTCCCATGTAAGAATCATTGCTCCCTCTTTCAGCCTCCTCCAGCATACAGTCCCATGTAAGAATCATTGCTCCCCTCTCTCAGCTCCTCCAGCATACAGTCCCATGTAAGAATCATCGCTCTCTCTCTCAGCCCCCTCCACCATACAGTCCCATGTAAGAATTATCGCTCCCCTCTTTCAGCCACCTCCAGCATACTGTCCCATGTAAGAATCATCGCTCCCCTCTTTCAGCCACCTCCAGCATACTGTCCCATGTAAGAATCATCGCTCCCCTCTTTCAGCCTCCTCCTGCATACAGTCCCATGTAAGAATCATCGCTCCCTCTCTCAGCCCCCTCCACCATACAGTCCCATGTAAGAATCATCGCTCCCCTTTCAGCCCCCTCCAGCATACAGTCCCATGTAAGAATCATCGCTCCCCTCTTTCAGCCACCTCCAGCATACAGTCCCATGTAAGAATCATCGCTCCCCTCTTTTAGCCTCCTCCAGCATACAATCCCATCTAAGAATCATCGCTCCCCTCTTTTAGCCTCCTCCAGCATACAATCCCATCTAAGAATCATCGCTCCCCTCTTTCAGCCTCCTCCTGCATACAGTCCCATGTAAGAATCATCGCTCCCTCTCTCAGCCCCCTCCACCATACAGTCCCATGTAAGAATCATCGCTCCCCTTTCAGCCCCCTCCAGCATACAGTCCCATGTAAGAATCATCGCTCCCCTCTTTCAGCCACCTCCAGCATACAGTCCCATGTAAGAATCATCGCTCCCCTCTTTTAGCCTCCTCCAGCATACAATCCCATCTAAGAATCATCGCTCCCCTCTTTTAGCCTCCTCCAGCATACAATCCCATCTAAGAATCATCGCTCCCCTCTTTCAGCCTCCTCCTGCATACAGTCCCATGTAAGAATCATCGCTCCCTCTCTCAGCCCCCTCCACCATACAGTCCCATGTAAGAATCATCGCTCCCCTTTCAGCCCCCTCCAGCATACAGTCCCATGTAAGAATCATCGCTCCCCTCTTTCAGCCACCTCCAGCATACAGTCCCATGTAAGAATCATCGCTCCCCTCTTTTAGCCTCCTCCAGCATACAATCCCATCTAAGAATCATCGCTCCCCTCTTTCAGCCTCCTCCTGCATACAGTCCCATGTAAGAATCATCGCTCCCCTCTTTCAGCCACCTCCAGCATACAGTCCCATGTAATAATCAGTGCTCCTCTCTTTCAGCCTCCTCCAGCATACAGTCCATTGTAAGAATCAGCGCTCCCCTCTTTCAGCCTACTCCAGCATACAGTCCTATGTAAGAATCATCGCTCCCCTCTTTCAGCCCCTCCAGAATACAGTCCCATGTAAGAATCATTGCTTCCCTCTTTCAGCCTCCTCCAGCATACAGTCCCATGTAAGAATCATCGCTCACTCTCTCAGCCTACTCCAGCATACAGTCCTATGTAAGAATCATCGCTCCCCTCTTTCAGCCCCTCCAGAATACAGTCCCATGTAAGAATCATTGCTTCCCTCTTTCAGCCTCCTCCAGCATACAGTCCCATGTAAGAATCATCGCTCCCTCTCTCAGCCCCCTCCACCATACAGTCCCATGTAAGAATCATCGCTCCCCTCTTTCAGCCTCCTCCAGCATACAGTCCCATGTATGAATCATCCCTCCCTCTTTCAGCCTCCTCCATCATACAGTCCCATGTAAGAATCAGCGCTCCCCTCGTTCAGCCTCCTCCAGCATACAGTCCCATGTAAGAATCATCGCTCCCCTCTTTCAGACTCCTCCAGCATACAGTCCCATGTAAGAATCATTGCTCCCCTCTATCAGCCTCCTCCAGCATACAGTGCCATGTAAGAATCATTGCTCCCCTCTCTCAGCCCCTCCAGCATACAGTCCCATGTAAGAATCATTGCTCCCCTCTCAGACCCTCCAGCATACAGTCCCATGTAAGAATCATCACTCCCCTCTTTCAGCCCCTCCAGCATACAGTCCGATGTAAGAATCATTGCTCCCCTCTATCAGCCTCCTCCAGCATACAGTCCCATGTAAGAATCATTGCTCCCCTCTATGAGCCTCCTCCAGCATACAGTCCCATGTAAGAATCATTGCTCCCCTCTCTCAGCCCCTCCAGCATACAGTCCCATGTAAGAATCATCGCTCCCCTCTTTCAGCCCCTCCAGCATACAGTCCCATGTAAGAATCATTGCTTCCCTCTTTCAGCCTCCTCCAGCATACAGGCCCATGTAAGAATCATCGCTCCCCTCTTTCAGCCCCTCCAGCATACAGTCCCATGTAAGAATCATTGCTCCCTCTTTCAGCCTCCTCCAGCATACAGTCCCATGTAAGAATCATTGCTCCCCTCTCTCAGCACCTCCAGCATACAGTCCCATGTAAGAATCATCGCTCCCCTCTTTTAGCCTCCTCCAGCATACAATCCCATCTAAGAATCATCGCTCCCCTCTTTCAGCCTCCTCCTGCATACAGTCCCATGTAAGAATCATCGCTTCCCTCTTTCAGCCACCTCCAGCATACAGTCCCATGTAATAATCAGTGCTCCTCTCTTTCAGCCTCCTCCAGCATACAGTCCATTGTAAGAATCAGCGCTCCCCTCTTTCAGCCTACTCCAGCATACAATCCTATGTAAGAATCATCGTTCCCCTCTTTCAGCCCCTCCAGAATACAGTCCCATGTAAGAATCATTGCTTCCCTCTTTCAGCCTCCTCCAGCATACAGTCCCATGTAAGAATCATCGCTCCCTCTCTCAGCCCCCTCCACCATACAGTCCCATGTAAGAATCATCGCTCCCCTCTTTCAGCCTCCTCCAGCCTTCAGTCCCATGTATGAATCATCCCTCCCTCTTTCAGCCTCCTCCAGCATACAGTCCCATGTAAGAATCATCGCTCCCTCTCTCAGCCCCCTCCACCATACAGTCCCATGTAAGAATCATCGCACCCCTCTTTCAGCCTCCTCCAGCATACAGTCCCATGTATGAATCATCCCTCACTCTTTCAGCCTCCTCCATCATACAGTCCCATGTAAGAATCAGCGCTCCCCTCTTTCAGCCTCCTCCAGCATACAGTCCCATGTAAGAATCATCGCTCCCCTCTTTCAGCCTCCTCCAGCATACAGTCCCATGTAAGAATCATTGCTCCCCTCTTTCAGCCCCCTCCAGCATACAGTCCCATGTAAGAATCATCGCTCCCATCTTTCAGCCTCCTCCAGCATACAGTCCCATGTAAGAATCATTGCTCCCCTCTCTCAGCCCCTCCAGCATACAGTCCCATGTAAGAATCATTGCTCCCCTCTCTCAGACCCTCCAGCATACAGTCCCGTGTAAGAATCATCGCTCCCCTCTCTCAGCCCCCTCCAGCATACAGTCCCATGTAAGAATTCTCGCTCCCCTCTCTCAGCCCCCTCCAGCATACAGTCCCATGTAAGAATCATCGCTCCCCTATTTCAGCCACCTCCAGCATACAGTCCCATATAAGAATCATCGCTCCCCTCTTTCAGCCTCCTCCAGCATAGAGTCCCATGTATGAATCATCCCTCCCTCTTTCAGCCTCCTCCAGCATACAGTCCCATGTAAGAATCAGCGCTCCCTCTTTCAGCCTCCTCCAGCATACAGTCCCATGTAAGAATCATCGCTCCCCTCTTTCAGACTCCTCCAGCATACAGTCCAATGTAAGAATCATCGCTCCCCTCTTTCAGCCTCCTCCAGCATACAGTCCCATGTAAGAATCAGCGCTCCCCTGTTTCAGCCTCCTCCAGCATACAGTCCCATGTAAGAATCAGCGCTCCCTCTTTCAGCCTCCTCCAGCATACAGTCCCATCTAAGAATCATCGCTCCCCTCTTTCAGCCACCTCCAGCATACAGTCCCATATAATAATCAGCGCTCCCCTATTTCAGCCCCTCCAGCATACAGTCCCATGTAAGAATCATCGCTCCCTCTTTCAGCCTCCTCCAGCATACAGTCCCATGTAAGAATCATTGCTCCCCTCTATCAGCCTCCTCCAGCATACAGTCCCATCTAAGAATCATTGCTCTCCTCTCTCAGCCCCTCCAGCATACAGTCCCATGTAAGAATCATTGCTCCCCTCTCTCAGACTCTCTAGCATACAGTCCCATGTAAGAATCATCGCTCCTCTCTGAGCCCCCTCCAGCATACAGTCCCATGTAAGAATCATTGCTCCCCTTTCAGCCCCCTCCAGCATACAGTCCCATGTAAGAATCATCGCTCCCCTCTTTCAGCCACCTCCAGCATACAGTCCCATGTAAGAATCATCGCTCCCCTCTTTTAGCCTCCTCCAGCATACAATCCCATCTAAGAATCATCGCTCCCCTCTTTCAGCCTCCTCCTGCATACAGTCCCATGTAAGAATCATCGCTCCCCTCTTTCAGCCACCTCCAGAATACAGTCCCATGTAATAATCAGTGCTCCTCTCTTTCAGCCTCCTCCAGCATACAGTCCATTGTAAGAATCAGCGCTCCCCTCTTTCAGCCTACTCCAGCATACAGTCCTATGTAATAATCATCGCTCCCCTCTTTCAGCCCCTCCAGCATACAGTCCCATGTAAGAATCATTGCTTCCCTCTTTCAGCCTCCTCCAGCATACAGTCCCATGTAAGAATCATCGCTCCCTCTCTCAGCCTCCTCCAGCATACAGTCCCATGTATGAATCATCCCTCCCTCTTTCAGCCCCCTCCAGCATACAGTCCCATGTAAGAATCATCGCTCCCCTCTTTCAGCCTCCTCCAGCATACAGTCCCATGTAAGAATCATCGCTCCCCTCTCTAAGCCCCTCCACCATACAGTCCCATGTAAGAATCACAGCTTCCCTCTTTCAGCCTCCTCCAGCATACAGTCCCATGTAATAATCAGCGCTCCCTCTTTCAGCCTCCTCCAGCATACAGTCCCATGTAAGAATCATCGCTCCCTCTTTCAGCCTCCTCCAGTATACAGTCCCATGTAAGAATCATCGCTCCCTCTTTCAGCCTCCTCCAGCATACAGTCCCATGTTAGAATCATCGCTCCCCTCTTTCAACCACCTCCAGCATACAGTCCCATGTAAGAATCATCGCTCCCCTGTTTTAGCCTCCTCCAACATACAGTCCCATGTAAGAATCATCGCTCCCCTCTTTCAGCCACCTCCAGAATACAGTCCCATGTAATAATCAGCGCTCCCCTCTTTCAGCCTCCTCCAGCATACAGTCCCATGTAGGAATCATCGCTCTTCTCCCTCAGCCCCTCCAGCATACAGTCCCATGCAAGAATCATTGCTCCCCTCTTTCAGCCCCTCCAGCATACAGTCCCAGGTAAGAATCATCGCTCCCCTCTTTCAGCCCCTCCAGCATACAGTCCCATGTAATAATCAGCGCTCCCCTCTTTCAGCCCCCTCCAGCATAGAGTCCCATGTAATAATCATCGCTCCCTCTCTCAGCCCCCTCCACCATACAGTCCCATGTAAGAATCATCGCTCCCCTCTTTCAGCCTCCTCCAGCATACAGTCCCATGTATGAATCATCCCTCCCTCTTTCAGCCTCCTCCATCATACAGTCCCATGTAAGAATCATCGCTCCCCTCTTTCAGCCTCCTCCAGCATACAGTCCCATGTAAGAATCATTGCTCCCCTCTATCAGCCTCCTCCAGCATACAGTGCCATGTAAGAATCATTGCTCCCCTCTCTCAGCCCCTCCAGCATACAGTCCCATGTAAGAATCATTGCTCCCCTCTCAGACCCTCCAGCATACAGTCCCATGTAAGAATCATCACTCCCCTCTTTCAGCCCCTCCAGCATACAGTCCGATGTAAGAATCATTGCTCCCCTCTTTCAGCCCTCCAGCATACAGTCCCATGTAAGAATCATCGCTCCCTCTATCAGCCTCCTCCAGCATACAGTCCCATGTAAGAATCATTGCTCCCCTCTCTCAGCCCCTCCAGCATACAGTCCCATGTAAGAATCATCGCTCCCCTCTTTCAGCCCCTCCAGCATACAGTCCCATGTAAGAATCATTGCTTCCCTCTTTCAGCCTCCTCCAGCATACAGGCCCATGTAAGAATCATCGCTCCCCTCTTTCAGCCCCTCCAGCATACAGTCCCATGTAAGAATCATTGCTCCCTCTTTCAGCCTCCTCCAGCATACAGTCCCATGTAAGAATCATTGCTCCCCTCGCTCAGCTCCTCCAGCATACAGTCCCATGTAAGAATCATCGCTCCCTCTCTCAGCCCCCTCCACCATACAGTCCCATGTAAGAATTATCGCTCCCCTCTTTCAGCCACCTCCAGCATACTGTCCCATGTAAGAATCATCGCTCCCCTCTTTTAGCCTCCTCCAGCATACAATCCCATCTAAGAATCATCGCTCCCCTCTTTCAGCCTCCTCCTGCATACAGTCCCATGTAAGAATCATCGCTCCCTCTCTCAGCCCCCTCCACCATACAGTCCCATGTAAGAATCATCGCTCCCTCTCTCAGCCCCCTCCAGCATACAGTCCCATGTAAGAATCATCGCTCCCCTCTCTCAGCCCCCTACAGCATACAGTCCCATGTAAGAATCATCACTTTGCTCTTTCAGCCACCTCCAGAATACAGTCCCATGTAAGAATCATCGCTCCCCTCTCTCAGCCCCCTACAGCATACAGTCCCATGTAAGAATCATCACTTTGCTCTTTCAGCCACCTCCAGAATACAGTCCCATGTAAGAATCATCGCTCCCTCTTTCAGCCTCCTCCAGTATACAGTCCCATGTAAGAATCATCGCTCCCTCTCTCAGCCCCCTCCAGCATACAGTCCCATGTAAGAATCATCGCTCCCCTCTCTCAGCCCCCTCCAGCATACAGTCCCATGTAAGAATCATCGCTCCCCTCTCTCAGCCCCCTCCAGCATACAGTCCCATGTAAGAATCATCAATCCCCTCTTTCAGCCACCTCCAGCATACAGTCCCATGTAAGAATAATAGCTTCCCTCTTTCAGCCACCTCCAGCATACAGTCACATGTAATAATCATCGCCCCCTCATTCAGCCACCTCCAGCATACAGTCCCATGTAAGAATCATCGCTCCCTCTTTCAGCCACCTCCAGCATACAGTCCCATGTAAGAATTATCGCTCCCCTCTTTCAGCCACCTCCAGCATACAGTCCCATGTAAGAATCATCGCTTTGCTCTTTCAGCCACCTCCAGAATACAGTCCCATGTAAGAATAATCGCTTCCCTCTTTCAGCCTCCTCCAGCATACAGTCCCATGTAAGAATCATCGCTCCCTCTCTCAGCCCCCTCAAGCATACAGTCCCATGTAAGAATAATCGCTCCCCTCTCTCAGCCCCCTCCAGCATACAGTCCCATGTAAGAATCATCGCTCCCCTCTTTCAGCCACCTCCAGCATACAGTCCCATGTAAGAATCATCGCTCCCTCTTTCAGCCACCTCCAGCATACAGTCCCATGTAAGAATTATCGCTCCCCTCTTTCAGCCACCTCCAGCATACAGTCCCATGTAAGAATCATCGCTTTGCTCTTTCAGCCACCTCCAGAATACAGTCCCATGTAAGAATAATCGCTCCCCTCTTTCAGCCCCTCCAGCATACAGTCCCATGTAAGAATCATCGCTCCCCTCTTTCAGCCCCTCCAGCATACAGTCCCATGTAAGAATCATCGCTTCCCTCTTTCAGCCACCTCCAGCATACAGTCCCATGTAAGAATCATCGCTTCCCTCTTTCAGCCCCTCCAGCATACAGTCCCATGTAATAATGATCGCTCCCTCTTTCAGCCCCTCCAGCATACAGTCCCATGTAATAATCATCGCTCCCTCTTTCAGCCACCTCCAGCATACAGACCCATGCAAGAATCATCGCTCCCCTCTTTCAGCCTCCTCCAGCATACAGTTACATAGTTACATAGTTACATAGTTAGTACGGCTGAAAAAAGACACATGTCCATCAAGTTCAACC